>NC_139717.1:39108311-39243311 GCF_964188405.1 Protomyctophum parallelum | reverse complement strand
TCCCCGCCCTGCCTTACCTCCAGACGCACGGCGCGTCGCAGCAGGGCAGCCCGGCGTCCAGTCACTCTGCGTGGGCGCAGCCGGGCGCCGAGTCGGTGTCGTACACGAGCAGCGCGCACCACTCTCCCGTGTCTCCCCGTTTCACCTTCTCCACCAGCCCGCCTCTGTCCACGGCGGCCAGGGAGACCGCCTCGTATAACAGCCCGCTGAACATCTCCGCCAACGGGAGGGATCACTACAGCAGCCGAGGCCTCAGCGGCTCATATCACAGCCCCTACCCGGCCTATGTGAGCCCGAACATGGGTGGGACGTGGCCGACGTCTCCCTTTGACAGCCCCGTCCTGCATGGCCTTCAAACCGGAGCGCCAGGCACCACACGGCACCCAAATCTAGGTGAGAAACATGGAGAATTAGCCTGCATTGTGCGCTCTGAAATCTGAATATTTTGTTTAAGGTGCTGAAGAGAAACTTCTATAAATCCAGTGAGGAACGTAAAATACATGATGTCCGTTGAAATGATCGGAAACCCTGAAACCTTACTTTTACAATGACAGTTGCCTACTGCACATGCATGCACGTTATTGTGCGGAACGTCGACATGCTTGGATCATGGTATCAACGATTTATTCGTTTCCTGCATTAAAGTGCATGTAAAACAGATGGCTGCCTGATGAAGTTTGCAGGCCATGAGTCATTTATAGGCTGCTGCTTGTGATAGGCTATAAGCTGCTTGTGATATCAAAATAGCGCAATTATTATTATTCGATGCCAGCAGTTTTCTGGGCAGGTTTATGATCAATCCAATATTTGTTCTAATCAAATAAATTGGTGTACCCAATTAAGCCCTATAGCTGCCTATACAGTTTGTTTTTTGTTGTTGTTTTTCTTTATCACATTGTGAATCCTTGGAATGTGAGAGGGAAACGAATAGCCTGACCTTGACGACCTAAAAAACCTAAAATATTTTAATTTTCTTCGTGAGCTATTTTTTGACAAAATAACATTCACAGTTTCACTTTCACTCATGGGCTACTAATATATTTAATTAAACTGAAGAAAAGAATAAGTAACTTTAAATTAAATTATGTAGTCAATGGAAGCAGTCGTCAAATACAACTCAAATTGAAATGCAATAGACTTCTGTAACAAACAAAAAAGTTAAATAAAGAAAAGAAAAGCAATGTAAGCATAGCAATATAGTGTTTATCTGCTCAGACATTATCAATGAGCCAGTGTCAATATGGTTGGATTTGTAGTTTGCTTTTTACAGCCACAGGTGTTTACGATCAGAAGTTCACACCCTCACTGGAATAACTCAGGAATTAAATTGCACTGCACCACACTTTCCTATTTATTGGGTGATTGTATCATTTATTTAACCAATAATTACAAAAAAATCTATCTATCTAATCTAAAATAATATTATGATATATTGTATGTATATTAAGAGGGGCTATACCAAAAAGGTATAGGCCTATATATAATAATTCGTTTTAGCTGTTTTAATACCCTTATATTTCCTTACAAGCTGTGTTAAAATGACTAAGACTATAGAGGCTGCTTTTTTCTCAACACATTGTTACCTTATTCTGGACATTGTGGGTGCATTTTAATTGATGATCTTGAGGCATCATATAGTTGACAAAATATAATTAACCACTAGTGTTTACAAAGATGTGTTTAAAAACAACAAACAATCTGAACACACAATACAATCCAGAGTATGAAAGTGTAAAAATTGGTCTATTTTTACAAGTTCAGATTTTTAAAAAGATATTTTTTTACTGCACTGAAATTATTTGTGAAAAAACGTAACCAATAAGCTGTATCCTCATTAAAACCATTGTTTTATAATGAACTCTGCATATAGTAACTTATCTTCACAGTGAATCTTATCACGCTGATGGATAAGGATCAGGTTTAGTCACTGGTTGCAGTGTACTCTGAACACTCAATATCACCATACAGGATCATACAGGTTTCGTAACACATTGATTTTGCTTGCCGTGTCAATTTTCCATGGCCACATTTGTTGCTTGTATGGACAACAACAATGGCTGCCATTTGATCCCAATTTCCCATTGTCAATACATGCACACTATCATGGATGTCATGCTGGGAGATATTATTTTCAATAGTTAACTATACTGTATAGGCAGTGGCACTAACCTAAACCTACCAATTATATATTGACGGTTAATACAAATGACTGCCCTTGATTATTTTATCAGCCATTGCGCATGATCTAGTTGTTGATTATAATGCAAACAGCCAATAATCACATCACACATCCCTTTAACAATACCCTGTGAGTAAGTAAAGAAGATCAGTCCCAGAACAGTGCAAAAGATAAGATTGATTCAATCCCACATCCACCTCAGTCTGACCATAATCACTTCACATCAAATTCTCAGAACAGGAGCATCCAGGTGTAGCCCATATGTTCTAGGTGTAACGTAAAACATTTTAATAATACAACTCTCATGGTTTTACAAGTGTGAGTCTATTGTTCTCATGGTGAATATCGAAGGGAAACTACCTTTTCCTTGCGGAAACAGAAAGTCCAAACATTTCGGATGATATTTCGTGTGATTGATGATATTCCTGAAATTCTAATTTGCTGCTGTCCTATAAAAGCCCATAAATAGCTGCTTTTGTAATTACAAATAACATATAATCCTGATTTGGGTTAGTACAAGCAACAGTAACTGTGCAAATCAATTGAACGATTTGGCTTAAATCTGATTCAGGCACAGCAGAGTCAGACTGAGACGCCTCACTGAGATGTATAAAATACATTGACGCACTGCTTAGAGTATGGCTGTAGCTGTTGACACTGCAGGTCTCTCTGACAATGAATATGTAGGAATCTTACCCTCAAGGAAAGAAAGTATATACATACCACATTATGAACGCTTTCCATTGTCATTTTGTATAAACTATCACTTCCAATAAAGAAATACTAAACCCAGTATAATTTATTTTATATGGGGTGTGTGAGTAGGTGGGTGCATGGCTTGTCCGTTGTGATTTGTGGATATGAATTTTGCAATTTAAAAGAAAATATTTATATTGTGTTGAGTCTGGCATAGAGGATAGCACCTGTGCCAGACATTTTTCAATAAAGTTCAATAACATATAAATAATTATTATAATTTAATGTACCCAAGGAAATGTAAACATAATATAGAAATTCATCATCTTCTCATGAAAGGAGAAAAATGTATATACTGTGTAGACTAGCGTGAAGGCTCTTTAAATAACATCATCTACTATCACAAGCCATTGAATAAGAAATAGTCGTGCCATTAAAAAAAAAACACTATTATGCAGGTTATGATAGCAGAGTTGATTATAGAGAGACTTTTATATCCATTAGATAGTTCATCATAAATATGTGCTGTCCAAATAACATTTAGAGTGTTTCCCCTCTTGGCCTTGTATAATATAAGCCATGATAGTGGTGTGTTTTTAAATTATACTCCACTGAGATAAAGATACACTGTGACATTTAGCCTATATAGAGGAATAAATGCGCCTCCTCTGATAGGCATGGAAGGCCTATAAGCACTTATTTTCTGTAGTGTCTTGTGCTTCTGGGTTGTGTCGGCTACTGCCTGGCCCAAGGTTAGATTGCCCCGTTACACGCACAGTACTGTCATTATTTTGCCCTCAACCTTGGAGGAAGTCTGCCTACAGTATGTGTCCAAATCCAGAGCCTATATACACATTCCAAAGTTACGTCCCACAGTGACTGAAGAAAGGAAAGATATATGGACACATCATCTGAAGCAGAGTAATTATGCTGTGCTGAACTCAGAGACACACAAGAAAACAACAACATATGTTGAATGCCTTTGTGCACTTCCAGTATCAGCTTCAAATCAACACAAGTTACATTTCCCATAGCCCGGAGTGAGCTGGAGTGATTCACTATACATTTTATTTTCCTTTTCTTTATTTGCTGTAGTTAAGAACAAGGCATTCATATTGTTCTTTTCAGTATTAAACGACTAATCGCATCTTGTTTGGTCCTTGCTATAGTGAATGACTGTAGCCTACTGCTGACTGTTTACTTGTTGTTGAGCACTGAAACGGGATTTTACAAACCATGATACATTGGTGCACTGCCCCTCAGATATGTTGATTTAGAAACACGGTCAGATAATCAAAGAGAAAGTGAACACACACACACACACACACACACACACACACACACACACACACACACACACACACACACACACACACACACACACACACACACACACACACACACACAGCAGAATTATGTCTCCTCATTCCCCTGAACAGCTAAGTGGTTCTTGGGAGATACTCATGTTTGAGAAGAGCGAGAGTGAAGATCACATTAATCAAAAGTCATGCTATCTAAGAGGGAGAGAAGGACTGAGAGAATGAGACAGAGACAGATGTTAGAGACATAGAGTCTCCATTTCAATGTGATGGAGTTCTATTCTGTCTCTATTTCCAGCCTGACTCAGTGACTCTTTATCTCGGGGAGGGAGCTGTTAGATAAGAAGGGATTCCAAGCTGCTGCTGCTGTGTGGGCCTGCAGTCTAGCAGACAGGATAGCTACAGTACACCTTCCACTGGTTTAAAAGTGTCATTACGCAAGATGACAATCGAGCACAAAGAGAGCGCCTATCAGTGCTAGGGATGATTCAAAATGTATACGTGGCTGAAAGCTTCGTCCCTTTATTTTCAAGCTACAGTATACAGTACAACACACAGCCTTGCTGGAAGGGCATATCAGTAAGAATCACAGAAATGTTGCCTTGGGAGAAATTCAATGACGTATAGTAGTCAGCATGGAAACTATAACCTGGGCCAAATACTATTTGTATCAGCTTTGTATGGGTTGTTTTGTCATTCTCAGGGGGCCTAATGTGTGGGTATAGGGGATTTGAAAGTCACATTTCTGTGACTGACAACTCTCCTGGCATTAGATGAGTGGTCCTGAAGAGACAATTAAACCCTGCTAAGTTAAAACAAACACACAAATAACTATCGAATATGACTCGTTTATGTTAGAATATATCATTCCTGAATGCAAAATGCTCAGTGACGTGACTTGAGTTTTCCCTTTTAAGATTGTAGTTTTCTCTTCCAACTATGCAGACATGTTTGATGACTTTGCTGAGGGTCGTGAATGTGTGAACTGTGGTGCCATGTCGACTCCGCTGTGGAGGCGAGACGGCACGGGCCACTACCTCTGTAACGCCTGTGGACTGTACCACAAGATGAACGGCATCAACAGACCTCTCATCAAGCCCCAGAGGAGACTGGTGGGTGACAGACGCCGGACACATGCATTATTATTACCATAAGCTCTTAAAATAATGAATGAAATAGTAAACAGTCTACAACAGTAACAAATACTAATTTATTAATAATGCATTAGTATTGTTTTGTTGTAGTTGAGGTTTCCGTAGGCTATTTGTGTTTTAACAACCTTTTGTCTTATATCCCTTAAAACATTATACTTGCCCTCAAACAACTTCAATATTTAATTTATCCTATAAATAGTACGTTTTTCACGGGAGAGTCTTTTTTGCAGAGCCTGGGTGTTGATGGTCGCTGAGGGGGCGCTTGATTTACAGGTTAGGGTTAGGTTTCTGGTTTAAGGACTTCAGTGTTTTGTACCATACAATTGTATGTACTGTATAAGTACAGAACAAAGAATGTTTGCTTTCGCCATCTTTGTTGAAGAAGAGTCTGGGCAATTATGTTTTAGTTTCTTTTATGCCAGTATTCATTTTTAGTTGGCTAAGACTAGATTAAAACTAAATAGTAGGCAGGCCTAAAGTTCAATGGTGTGTTCAAAGACTGAGCTTAAATTTGCTACTAAAAGTAAGTTTAGCTTAAATTGCTAAAATACTTTTAGTCTTACTAGAATTACTAAAAGTTTCTAAATCTTATGTTACATTTAGTCTCTGAGGCTTAATACACAGTGAAACCTCTGGAGCTAATTCGTAAAAATAATTTAATACATTTTTATCCCACGATTTTGTAACCCATTTTTCCCCCAGTGTCAATTATCTAATGTAATCCTGGGCGCTACATTTCCTCTGCCAACCTGGGGGGTCAGTGGATTGCTTCTTTTCACTGACAGGGGGAGGTAGTTTTGAGACCAGGATTACTGCATGTTTTTTGTGTGGGTACCTCACATTTGTAACTCGAGCGTACAAATGTAACTCTATGGTCTACGGTTATACCATAATGTACTCCCACTGATCTACATCACTGTTCCTTGTAGTCTGCATCCAGAAGGGTGGGTCTGTCCTGTACGAACTGTCACACTACCACCACCACACTGTGGCGACGGAATGCAGAGGGAGAGCCGGTCTGCAACGCCTGTGGTCTCTACATGAAACTCCACGGGGTGAGAGAGAGAAGTCTGAGTCGAGATTATGTTTTCGACCCCGTTTGTCTGTGTGTCTGTATGTGCACCGCTAATCTCGGTAGCAATAGAGCATTGCAGTCCCGCCCCCTTTCATGACGACGCCAGGCCCAGGAATTCAATCCCAATGCATTTTTCCCATAGCCATTTCAAAACGTCTTTATTTAAAGACCTTTTAAGCGTCGTACGAAGCCAACTCAACACAGACAATATTTTGGACCAAACAAATAATTACAAAGAAGAAAAACCACAAAAAAGGGTTGTAACCTGCGGTTTTTTTCTACTTTCTAATTCTTTGTTTGGCCCGAATTTTTTTGTTTGTTGTCATGATTTGTCACGACAAGAGTTGGCTTTGTCCGTGGCGTAAACGTCTTTAAATAAATACTTTCTGAAAAGTCTATGAGGAAAATGAACGGGGATTTCTTTTACGGGTCTCTGGAGGGGGCGGGACTGCGACGCTCTATAGAGGGTATGCGCGTGACATCATCATCATACCTGGAAGTTATGCGAGATCGCCTACTGAGTGGCAAAAAACTACTTTCTGGCCTTGACAGCCACTACAACCACACAGAAAAGTCTGATCATTAAATGACATTAAACAATGTTAAACTCACTTTGCTATACTAACTTTGCCACTCGATTTGCCATTCACTTTATGCATGTGCATATACCTTCTATCGGCGTCAAGGTCAGGTCGCTTTTGGTCGCGTTTTGGTCTTATGTATTATTGTTGATGTTTTAGTTTTTTTATGATCTGTATTCTGTATTTTGTTTAGGCCCATAGGGGGCATCACAAATCCACAAATGTCACTGTTTGTTGCAGAAACATTATCTTGGGATGTACCAATAAATACACATCAAATAGGGTTTTGATATGCCATTAAGTCTGCCTGTAATTGGATGGAATTAGTGGTAGTGGTAGCCTATTTATTTTATTTTCGAGTATTATAGAACGTCACAGTCCCACCCTTTCAGAACGACAAGCGGCCCCATAGACTTTTAAAAAACTATTGATTTAAAGACCTTTAAAGCGCAAATAACATGCATTTTAAAACTGCTTTTAATATTTAATATCATATTGTCTATGTCCCTCAAAGTTATTTCTAATGGTTTGAGCCTCAATCACCACTCTGATATAACCAGGCCTTGTCATTTCTTTCTGGACTTTGAAAGCAGTTTTAGATGCAGTACCACAATGTCCTGAGATGGTGGGGGTGCTGATATGCACATTATTTAATATTTGAGTCATTATAATACTGACGCTAGATAAAACCAGGCTCGTTTCCATTCCATGCCAGCTTGGAAAATCAACAATGGTGGACATTGTAAACAAAGTGGAAATACAAATTTGGAACTAAAGACTGAAGAAGAGGAGGAATTATACAAAGTAGGGTGACATTGATGACATCACGATGAGGCCAAAATCAGTTGAGCTGTTCCTGAGAGCAATTTCCATTAAAACACCTATATGATATGAAAGCCTGATTGTTCAAAATTGGTTATTTGTGGGAATAGAAAACACATATGGGAGCCCCAAAAACACAAAATAAATTTAAAAAGTTGAATTTTATGTTATGTTTAAGCCTCGGACAAAGCCAACTCCTGACAAATAAATGACAACGTCTATGGGCAATTCTCTTCTGGTCTGCTTGTCGGCTCTATTAACTAAGCAAGAAAAGGACTGATTCCATCACAAAACTTTACAGGATGGCAATGGTATTATAGTTTCTACTCAAATCAGTTGTGCTGAAACGTTTTGCTGTTTTTGGTGTCTCAACAGGTCCCACGACCTTTGGCAATGAAGAAAGATGGCATCCAAACTCGCAAACGTAAACCCAAGAACCTCAACAAGCCCCTAACTGGTCAGCTTCACAACATTTTGTATATGTTTCTGTATGTCATGTACAGACAGTATATGTACATATACAGTAAGAGAGTAAAATGTTACTAGGCCTATACTCTTTTTCATATATCCATTTGTAACTCCAAGTCAAAGAGTGTACAAATGAAACCAAATGGAGTTAAAAGAGCATTTTATTACACTCTTAATTGTGTAAATTGTTGGTACTGGGTTCTGCAGGTACTCCAGGCAGTGGGTCACCAGTGACACCCAGCAGCGGTAACCGCACCCTCAACAGCACAGAGGAGACTCGTCAGATCAAGACAGAGCCCGACACCACCAGCCTCTACACACACCACAGCACACACACACAGGTAGGCTGAAAGGCACGCGCACACACACACACCTACATTTCAAATCAATTATTTTGATATCATCCTGCAAAACTTCAATGGCTGACTATATTTCCCTCCAGATTTCTGCCCTTCCTGCTTACATGACAGCCCAAGCAGGGGCCATTCCTCTGAAGATGCCCCCTGGAGCTCACAGTGGATCCTCAAGTTCCAAGGCTGAGCCCTGGAACAGCTTAATTCTAGCCTAGAGAACACTTAACTTCTGCATCTCTTCCTCAGCTATATAGTATATGTAGGGAAAGGAGAGCCACTGACAGAGCACAGTGTATTCATTTCAATGCTCTTGGACTACAGTATACTGTTGAAACAGCACCACGTTGCTCAGACAACCCACAAACATGCAGTTAAGTCATGTTAAGACAAACTGCTGAGAATAGGGGGCATTACATACATTGTATAGTGCCTGTGGAACTGTCCAACATATGCACAGAAAGTTAATACCATCCTTTAGAGGTAAGTAGCCTATGAAATGTTCCAATTTTAAGCCAAAATGTGATAATCATTCACTGATTTGGTCATTCATCAATCATTGAATAGACAAAGACATCTGGTTAGCCAGTGGGTGTTGATGCCCACCGTGAGGTCAAATCCTGGCATTGCATCTATATAGAAGTTGAGTATAGGTTACCCCCTTGCCCCTTCCCACCACCCCACTCCCATGCACAGTACAGTACAGGCGGTCAGTCACCTACTGTAACATATTAGCCAAACACCAGCTCAGTTTCATACCATAACTGCAGGTAATCCTACAAGCTAGGATCACTTTTAGTTTAGGTAAGCTGAAATGGGAGTCATCACTCCTTAAGTCAACCTGTGGCATAGCCTTACTATACAGTAGAAAAAGTGCCTGGTGACTAATTATTTCTGAATTACCTTTACTGTAAGTTCAAACGTAATCTATTTTCTTTTGATTTTATGTACATACATACATTTCAGTATTTCTTTGACCTATTTGAGAAACTACCTATGTGGCTAATAAGCTGCACCTGATGAATGTGATATGGATGGAATGACTGGCACATGGCGCCCTCTGCTGACACATATAGGTCATGCATCCACAAGCTGGAGTGGGTCTTGACTTTATTTTTTATCAATCAACTAACTTTATGATGTTTTGGGAACCTGTATAAAGAAGTTAGGCTAGAATTGCTAGTATTTATTCAATCAACAGTCAACCTAAAAGCTTGGATTCTCATGTTATCTTTTTTAATGTTCATTGAATGCCTTGTGTTGCCTTGTGCATTACTGCATCATGCAATACTTCCAATACTGTATTCTCTACTTTAGTAATACCAAATACTTTCATTTTTCTTGTGACAAGCACAAGGGAGAAATATTGAAATATAATAATGCCACATTTAATAACCGTAATGGCAAATACATATGTTAAAAAAACATCACTCCAGTATAATTGTTTAATAGTACCATTGTGATATATTGTAAGTAAATACAAATGACACAGTGAGAGACAAACACGTATGTATGGACAATCTCGATGTGCACTAACACTGTACTACTTGATGCCCTTCCTCTGTGTGCCCCTGTAGCTCAACTGAGGAAATTAATAAAGAAAAGCATTTTGACATTATGTAAATTTACTGTCATTCGACTGGTGTTGTACTCAGAACATTAAAGCTGCACTATATGTAACTTTCCTCTTCTACCTCAGATTTGAATCTGCTGAGTGCTGAGATATTTTTTTTACCATTGAGCTAATGCTCACGGGATATCTTGACCATCAGGTCAAAGTTTGTGTCAGATCCTGTTTCTAGGTGAGACATGACCATTGACCTTTGACCGCCCCAATTGTATAGGTTATATAGTATTAACATACTCATTAGTCATTACCCATTACAGATTGGACAAAATAACATATAAATAACATTTTATTCTTGAATAAGGTTACATAGTGCCACTTTAACTGATTCTACCTGAAATGCAAAGATACATTAAAATTAACTTTTTGCTTTTACCCCAGTAAGTTTGACATTCAATGTATGTTTGTCAAGTATTGGGTTCTGGCTTATGCTGGGGGACACTGAAATTCTGAATCTTCTCCTGAAAACCTTTTTTTTTGTGTGAACAAAAAGTCTCAAACTTTTAAGCTTATACAACTATGCTTCATATTGTGTAATTTCAACACTCTAAAAAGACATAAGTCCTACCCTGTTTTATACATATTTAGATATCCATTTGTGATGCTGCTTATCAGAGGTTTTTTTCTCAGTCACCATTGGGGATATCCTCCCCATCCTCCCTGCAATCTACACCCCTGATCTTGCCTATTTGTACATAGCCTTGTGTGAACCTTGCAATATCTTTGTTAAAAAGCTGGAGGGCGCACCGATTGAAGTTTTCAGTCAATTGTTCTCTGATAAATTCTGCATATTTGCTTTGTACCATGTCTCTCCAAACCTGGTGAAATGTCAGTCTGAGCTTATTGTGGACGGTGTCACATATTTGTGAGCTGAAAACATAATCAAGTGCAAATATCTGACCCTTTTCTATGTATTCCTCCAAACATGCATTTTCCTCTAAAAACTGTGCTTGCACAACTTCAATCATGGTGTCAATCTCTTGTGTGAAGAGTTCTCTTTTGTCTTGTGTTTCACACTCTAAAACAGTAGTGTACATATTATTGAAGTGACTTTTCCTATCCTGCTCTTGCATGGAGGTGATCAAATTAAATTTCAAGTTCAGTTGACGTGACCTAAAAAATTGCTTGATAGCGGAATAGAGACCTTCGCTTAACACATAATCCTGTGTTGTATCCGTGTGATTTTGTGTCAACTTTACATAACTGTCATGATCATTGCTCAGATCTACACAGTGTAAATGCCTAAAGCTGATGTCCCGGAATAGATTTTCTTTAGTTCCTTTGAAACCCCAGCATTTTACATAGCCAACATGTGTTTTCACTCCATAGAGAGAGTGCCATTCGTAAGCCTTCTGGACCAGGTTTAGCATGCATGGATCAGCGTTTCTCGCCAAACAGGGGCTATTCAGGGTAAAGACATATACATTCCAATAATCTGAGACACCCTTTGATGCCAGAAGTTCCTGAGTTTGTTTTATGATAACGTCTTCACTGTGCACCCCGTTGATATAATCAGGATAGTAGGGTCCGTACATAAGAATCTCTTCCTGTTTCTCTATCACTGCCCATGAGTGTTGCTTGTCCTCAACCCCACATTCGTCTCTGATATCATGATGGAATTCCAGAAACTTCTTGTTAATGGAGTCTTTGAGGTAGACGTTGTCGATGGCATGTCCAAACTTGAAATGTCTGAAAACCTTGTTTACAGAGTACTGTGTGTCAGTCCAGGACAATATTTGATCAAGAACGTTTTTTGTTCCTGATAGATCCTCTTCCCCTCCATTCATACATGTTTTATTTGCAAATGGAGTTTGGTGGCTGTAGTTAAGTCTGTAAAACAAAAACATATCACTTTAACAAGATTATGATTGTTTTTCATTTTATGTAAGAGGCCAAATAAACACAATGGTAATTTAGCAAATTTGAATTGATGTGGAAACCACACTGCTAACATGTTTGTTGTTAGATGGATTTTATTTTATATAAAGTGTCATAGTACCACATCATTAGTTTTGTCTCTAGCTTTTTACTCTGAGAATCCAGATTCTAATCTAGAACAAATGTATAGCAAACTTTTTAAGTATTACGGTATGAAACACACGTTCACACTTCAAAACCACATTACATTAGATTAACGTTTGCTTTTATTGACGCCAATACAATTATTCGATTCTATTCTACAACACAATGTTCAAAACTATAACTAAAAAGTATTTAACTATTATTATCGATAGAATGTACTTACTTTGTTGTGCCAATGATCCTCTTCTCTTGATCTGTGACTTTTTTAAACCCATAGCCCAGCAGACAATTCAAACTTGCTAAAGTTTTCTTTGTGTACAATTGAGGCTCTTCTTCAAATTCATCAAATAGGTGTCGTTTACGTTTCAGTCTAGATAAAGAAAATTGACTGTGATACATTTCTGATCAGACAGTCGTCGCCGTCGGTGTACAGTAGCAATGGGGAAATGTTACTGTATATGAAGTATCCCGTTCCCAAAGGTAATCTGAGGTAAACCACTGTCTACCGCTTCCGAAAAGCAGGAGAACGTGTTTGACAATGTATCTGGTTTTTTTAACCAATGCATGAAACATTGCGCATGGACTACAAAGAGTGACTCATTAGATAGAGCACAAATCTCCAGCAGGAGGCATGCCCTACCTTTCTTCATATCGTGCAAGAAAAGGAATGCATTAGCACTGCAAGACTGCATGGGGCAATGAGTGAAATATACATTATTAGGACTGTCGTATATGAATATAGTGCAAACAGACTGTATCAAATCTTTGGACAGTGAACACCTCAAAAAAGTAGTGTGGCATGTTGTCATGACAAGGTTACAATACAATATACAGTAGTCTACTCTACTCTAATACATTGCAATATGTGTGCACAACCCTGCAGCTCCAATTTCAGTGAGATCCTGCATGTAATTCTGAACAGAAAGACTTTCAATTCAATGTTCTGTGCAAGGTGTGATAGATAAAGCTGCAATCCCTAACTTTATATCCTACCCAGGATATGAAACATGGGTGTCAGGAATTCCTCTATTGCCAAATTCCTACCACTCCTCCAGGGGCAGTCCCTGCTTGGCCATGGGAGATACCGTATTGCACAAATAAGCTTCAAGCAGAAGGCCTACTTGTTAAATAGTGTACACAACACGAGGGTTGAAAGTATATAAAACTAGGGTAACAACCTCCAACCACTGCAGTTGTACTAGTTATATTGTACAGTTGAGTATTAACATATATAGATTGGTTATACCTTTTAATCCAAAATTATGGAATTGTTTGTATCACCAGTAAATCAAAGATTGCAATTTGAAATGTGTCAGGTTTTCGTGGCCCTCTGTCTTACAGGAAGTAAGCTCTAGTCTATAGTGTTATATATTTTGTTATATTGAATTTTGTTGTTATTGTCATGTTTTGTTTAGGAATTGAATACATAGGACCCGAATGGAAACATTGGTCCTGACTCCTATCCTGTTGTTAGACCAAGTGTTGCTGTTTGCATTTCTGTCTAATAATTAAAGTATTCAATCAATCAATAATCAATGCAATGTCATTGAGATTATAGCTTGACAGGCAATTGAACATGAAACTGAAAGGGGCAAAATATTACCTCACAAGATCTTATACGCCATGCTGCTCCATACGCCATGCTGCTCCATACTGCTCCTACTCCAACTGATGCCATCCTTGTTAATTGTCATTTATTTTTTGGCCAATGGGTGACACTAGAGGAAAGATCATGGGATCAATGAAACTGTTATCGTTCCTCCTCCTCCATGGCACATGAATGGTAAATAAATGGTAAATGGTGCATTTATATAGCGCCTTTATCCAAGGCGCTTTACAGAGATTGTGCATTACATTCACCCACACATATATTCATACACCGATGGCAGCCAAACCATGCAAGGCACCAACTAGCACATCGGGAGCAATTAGGGGTTCAGTGTCTTGCTCAAGGACACTTCGACAGTAACTCTGGGGGAGCCCGGGTTCGAACTAGGCACTCTACCCCTGAGCCACCGCCGCCCAGGCAATTTAACGTTAATCCACATATTACATTTTGTCTTGTGTACAAAATTGTCTTCATTTAGAATAAGGGTGTAGATAGAGGAAAGGGCCATGGAGTCAACTAAATCAGTACGGCCATCCTCTGGGGAGCAGTAGTTTGAGATCTTGTCTGTGACCAAAGTGAATGAACCAACATCGCCATTCCACTAGCGAGAATCGTGTGTGTGTGTGTGCGTGTGACAGAAAAGTGCAAGAGTTGGCTGTTGTATACTATACCTGCTAATGAGATACTAAGCTCAGGGAGCTCGGCTTAGCTCACTCTGTCCCAGATTCTGTGTCAATAGGCTTTAGTCTAGGGAGTCAATTACAGAGTCAGAGGGTTGACTCGGGTTGTTCCCTAAGTACAATTTTGAGGTATTTGTACTTTACTTGAGTATTTCCGATTTCCAGTACTTCTACTCCACTACATCTCAGAGGCAAATATTGTATTTTACTCTACTACATTTATTTAGTTTTCATATTTTGGCCATTTGAAAATAGCCGATCTACAAGCTCACAATGCATTGCGATGTGATGCATTGTGATCTTGTAGATGTTCTATTTTCAAAATATTTGTAATTTTGTATACATTCTGAACTTGTGAAATGGGACATTCTGCATAGTACTTTTACTTTTAGTACTTTAAATACATTTTGATGTCAATACTTTTTACTCAAGTCAATTTTGATTACAGTACTTTTACTTGTAACAGAGTAGTTCTACATTGAAGTATTGATACTTTTACTTAAGTAAAACATTTGAGTACTTTCCCCACCACTGTTAGTAACCATGAAACTATATGAATAAAAATGGAAATGATAGGCCTATATTGTTCAAGACATTGCTTATTTAAATATAAAACCCATAACAATATTATGTCAATGTAACACATTTTGCATCCAGTGTTTACTGAGACAATACTTTTGTAAATATATCTTAATATTGTTTTTAGTGTTGTGTTGTTATCATGATGGTGAACCGTACAATGGACCACAATGGAAACAACAAGCCGTCTTCTTTGTGTTATTCTTTTTGGCATAGTTTTTACTGTACTGCTGTAGGGCCAGGCTATTGTTTCAAACCACTATTAAAGTATTAAATCAACCAATAAATAGGAATGTTTCTTTTTTTTGTCTTTTTTCACAGCACAAACAACAAGAACAGAAAATACAATACAGAAAATAGGGATGTATACTATAGGATAGGGATATATTTATTACTATATGCTACCTGGTGGTGACATAACTTCTTCCACTGCTTCCTATCCAGTGGTTGGTTACAGTTTCACTCTCATTTCACTAGGATGGCGCCGTGTGACGCAAGGAACCAATCAAATGCCTTATTTGACTGAAAGTGTGTCGGGGCGGGGCATCACACCAGACGCTCTGCTCATTGAATGGCCAGTGAACGCTGACCCCATACACTCACCAGCCAATAGCAAGCGTCACTCGATCTGACGACGTTTGTAATTGAAGGGATTGTTTAGCATGGAAATGCATTTCTCTCACGCTACTCCAATGTAGAACCCGGGTTCTCATCCGCACCTGAGTAAAGCACACACGACAAAACAAGACAGAATCCTCAGCGTCCGCGCAGGCAAACAGAATCCGCCATGGACATCTTGAAGTCGTTAGGGCATCCGGAGGAAATACTCAACCTGCTCAAGTTTAAGATAGGAGGATGTCGAAGTGTAATGCCCAAGTTGGACTATGTGAGTACTCGTCTCAAATACATTCACCGCGGCAATATATGACACCAAACTGTCAAATAATCATATATGTAGGCTATAGATGTCAAGCCGAATGGCAGACTTTGAATGAGCACTTTTGCAGAACGAAGGTATATCGGAGACGGAGATTCGGAGAGCACATGATGTTCCCTTCTCTGTAGCTGCCTAGTGCCTACATTCACAGCATAATTCAGGAACTGTAGCCTACACATTGCACCTGCACCCCGGCGAATGGCGACAGACAACATCCATTTCATACAGACATCAGATCATATGCATATAATAGGCTATGCATATTATGCGCGCATCTAACGGATATTGTTTGCATCGCAGTAAGTAGTGATGTCACTGGCTGCATCGACTACAGTGTGTTGGAAAGCAGCGGCAGCCTGTTGGTTACTTAGCAGCAGCCAGCAGAGCAGAGATACAATAATATTGTATATGTACTTGCTGGCCCGGGATCATAATGAGCTCTAACTAAGGGTTCACTGGGAGAAGAGATGTGTGCGCATGTTTGGGCTGGCGGGCAGTGGCGGCTAATCCACAATCTACAAACACCGAGTTGACCAGAACGGAGAATACCAATTAGCCACGATTGTTTATCAAAGAAATGCATATTGTTAAAGCCTATAAAGAAACACGATAGTGGACGGGCATCGTTGCTATGGCTGCCTGGACCCGTTGATGCAAGTAAGTCTGCTCAGAGTGCTCTGCTGCAATAAGATGTTGTTGTTGCAGAAGCTAGTCAACACTCTAAAAACACCTCCGGGAAGTTAGCACCCCATTTATTCCCCATATGATGAACACTGGTGTCATTCTTTACTGCTGGATTTGTGCTGAGCAGCGCTGAATTTTGCCGTAAATTTCATGAAAATGTTTGTTCGAAAAACAAATACAAATACGATGTCCTTCCGATTCCCTGCCACTAGATGTCAGTAGAATAGTTCAACAGTGTGCCGTATAAACTTCCTAGTTTCTTATTGACATTTATAGTTTGTTTCCTGCAGTGCAAGTGCGCAAAACATAATGGATAGTAATGTAGGTCTATACTTTGGTCAGGTCTGAGGTCTGTATTCTTTAATTTCATTCGAGCATCCGATTGGCGGATATTTACAATGTTTAGAATAAATGCTAAATGTATTTGCAATGACCACAGCCTGTGCATATTGATTGTCGTTTAAATAGTAGTTGGGTTTACTTCTGTTCCTTTGCATTATTGTGACAGATTTAGCTGCTGTGTTTTGTTTTAGTGGGAGGAGTGGTTCATCTGTCAACAAACTTCCCCTAGCATGCTGCTCAAATAGTGCTGATCTAAAAAGCATGCGGATAAGTTCAGCGCAATTCGAGACAATCTACGTACCAGTCGCTAGATCTGTTTTGAGATCAGCGAACAGAACAGACCCGCGACTACACAACCACTTCAACGTACTCCGCAAAGTTCTCACCTCCCCAGCACTCTGTTGTCCTCTGCTGACTTGCTGCGGAGGTTCTTCTAAGCGTAAAGCAATGGGTCGCGCAGTGAGTTATTATAGCAGGGGGAAGGCTGCGCTTTGATGGCCGGAGCCTGTTGCAAATGTTCATTCTCTCTGTCGGTGTTCAAACGCTCTCTCTGCGTTGCCCAGCGCAGCACCGGTGGCTCGGGCTCCACTACTTCACGGTCCCTCGCCCTCAGCGGGGGCAGACTCGGGGAGCGGGGCGTGCACACGGGCTGTTGTTGGGCTGCGCGTCCCAGCGCGCTCCGGGCCGTGTTATCCTACCGACAGCCGTTTTTTTGTTTCTCTTGCCAGGAGGCCATGACCGAGAGCCTGCGGACTTGTTACGTGTATCTGAACCAAACCAGCAGAAGTTTCGCAGCTGTTATTCAAGCACTAGACGGAGAGTTACGGTAAGAAAAAGAAGAGGAGGAGGAGGAATAAAAGGCTGTTTTCCATGCTTGCTCTCAGTCTCAGGTGAGGGGCGTGTCTGGTGTCTGGTGTCACAGTGAAAGCGGGCATCATGCCATGTTTCTGAAGTTGTAAACACAAAGGGTTCCTCAGTCAAAGGGGAAGTGTGAGTTACAACAAGTCAACAACAACATTATTTTGTATTTTTTCAGTCATAAAGAATTTCATATTAAAAATAATTAAAAATACTATTATACTAGCTCTGGTCCATAGCCTTCTGCTTTGATTCTGCCCCATATGCAGGGCAGAATCAAAGCAGTAAGGCTATAGACCAGAGCTATAGGTTTGAATTTGATATACCGGTAGGCTGAGAGATTAGTATCGCTCAGCCATATAAAGTTTAGGAAACTGATGAAACTGAAACTAATGCAATCCTACGGTACCTGACCCAGAGGTGAAATTCATGTGGTGTAATAATAATCTATTGCTGCTCAATATCTATTTTAAGCCCCCAGTCTGGTTGACAGCTGTGTCAAACTCAAGTGTGACTGTGCATATGCATACAGTTGTTGTGTCCTTGGTTAAAGGGCATTATTTGTAGGCTACATTATTTATAGGCTAAACTTGACTGGCTAAGTGCTTGACATACTGTTCTAGTAGTACTTTACAAATACAATCACTTGTTAAGTCATCATGTCTAAAAATCCTAACTTTTCATCTTTGCATCTTATGAGAGGTGGTGGTGTTCTGCTGCCGTTGTGCGCACGCATGCTGTTGCTTATCAGTGTGACGTCGTCTGTTAAGGTGTCTATATGTTGCTATTCTTTTATTTTTATTTTTTTAGTTTATACATTTTCAAGTTTAAAGACAAGACATACTTTATTTGTGATGGTACATGGCATAAGAACATTTAGAGGATTAAATAGATTTTTTTTGTTGCTAAACTTCTTACTAAATTGTGTATATGTGAGTGGTCATAACAAAACTATAAAATGCAGCATAGTGGGCTGAAAACAAGGCCATGGCATAGAGCCGGGCGATATGACTTCAAATTAATCTGATTTAAAACTTTTACCTAGATTTTTGATTAATGAACGAAAATATTTGAAATAACCAATCTACAAGCTCGTTAAGAGCTTGTTCAAAACTGTTGTACAATGAAGTAGATTATAAAATTAGATGCGCAGAGTTCGTCGATATGAGAAATGTAGAACAATTATCGCAAAAAACCCTGCTTCTCGGTAAATCGATTAGCCTGCATGAGCAAGACTAAACTAGACTAGAGTTCAACATTTCTTTGTATATATTTTTGGTAAATTTCCCAGCCCTACGATGGCAGTTTTGAAAGTCCTTCTCCTGTCTCCATTCAGACATGCTGTGTGTATCTTCTATCTGGTGCTGCGGGCTCTGGACACAGTGGAGGATGACATGACTATACCGCTGGAGAAGAAGGTGCCCATGCTGAAGGACTTCCACACCTATCTGTACCAGGCGGACTGGTGCTTCACAGAGAGCCAGGAGAAAGACCGCCAGGTTCTGGCTGATTTCCCCACGGTCAGTTAAAACCTGATTGATTGATAGGCTCCGGTTCAAATGGCTCAAACCTTTTCATGTTGAGGACTCTCAAATGAATGTGTATTCGGCCACGGACTCCCATCTGATAATATTTTGTGTTGGGGACCCCCCAGAAGAGAAGTTTGGTGTTTTGTTGTGAGCTTGTAGATCTGCTATGATGAAGTAGGCAGGGCATTAATTTACGGAACATAAAAAGTTGAAATATGGAAATACAAGGTATCTGCCCGACAGTGTCAGCATCAGCAATGCAGTGAAACCTAATATCTGACCTCTATCTGAACTCACATTCAACAGTTTTGTTACAGCACCACCACACGACAGACACAAAGAAAACCGCAACAGCGCAGTGAAAATGTACCAGCTTTACTGACGGTACAGTAGTTTAGTTTATTTGCACATACGAAAAAAAAGACTTCCACAATGGTACTTTTAAATGAAAGGAAAGAAAAATCTAAATCAAAACATGATGTGCCAGAAAGGGTACAGGGCTTGTCGAGTGGCCTTCCTAAAAGCTATAATTAAGCTTGAATTAAGTTGTCAATAAAGATATATGGGGACGATATAACAACAAAAGTAATAAATAGTAATAACAATAGTACTATAATATACTAGTTTATAATCAATACTAGAGCCTGACCGATGCCAGAATGTCAGAATGTTTGGAGTGGACTGATGCCAATCCCAATTTAGGAGAGGCCTATACTGTCTAAGTAAACATTTATGGTGAGAACTCAAATAATATAATCACTTTAGAGTCCTCTCTCTCTAACAACAGCTATAATGTTTTGTGAGATCTGCATCTGGGCTTGAGGACATGGGATTTACTACATGTAGCCTACTGGCCAGAGAGTAGCTGTGACAGCTGCAGAGTCAAGATCTGACCCATGTCCAGTTTTCACCCTTTATTGTCAGATGACCCTTGGAGGCAGCGCCACAGCAGTGTTGAGTTTAGTTGAGTCAGACAGGGCTGCCTTTTCCTTTGCATTGTACATGTAAGGTTGGCCCTGTACTTGAGTAAAATCACTTATACTTTGAAGTCTGAATTCTTGTCTTTGCCTCATTGTGTGTCTAATCTATGTTTTTGAGTACCCACTACAGATTCTGGCATTTGCGCAGTATGAGGATGCTCTTTTTCCTCAGTACACAATAGTTAAATAAAAAAAATATATCCTGTATTTTCATGCATATAATATCTCTTCTCTCTCTTCAATTGTTCTACTAAACAACCGCCACATAGTTCATAGTTCTTAGTGGGGAAGGGACTTCTTGACCTTCATCAGTTATTTATTGCACTTTACTGTGATTGTGTACTATAAACTGTGAATACACTTTTTTATATTATATACCTTCTCTTATTGCAACTTGCACATCTATTGTGATACTCTTGTGACTTGTACTTTGCTGCTACTGTGTATTGTCTTTTTTGTATTGTATGTCTGTTTTAAAAAGCTCTGATGTATGTACTAATGCACTTTTGCCCAAGACAAATTTCCCCTTGTGGGACAATAAAGTATATCTCATCTCATCTCATCTCATCATCTTCATTTTATTTCCAGATCTCTGTGGAATTCAGAAACCTTGGTCAGGAGTACAGGGATGTCATCTCAGACATCTGCCACCGTATGGGGGTGGGAATGGCCGAATTCCTGGAAAAGAAAGTGGGATCAATGAAGGAGTGGGACAAGGTTAGTACATTGTATAGCTATTTACATGCCAGTGTTGTGCATTGAAAATAGAATATCTGCAAGCTCACAACGTGTTGTGGTGTGCGTGTCGTGAACCTGTAGAGCTGCTATTTGTGGTGTGCGACACAATGTGCAACCAAGTATAAATCAGGCAAAAGTGATGTCACAATGAAAACAGCACCCAGAAATGTTAGGAACATTACACATATTAGGCAGCACGACTTATCTTTATTCTCCTCCGTCATATTGTACAATGAATCAATTAATCCATTGTTGTGTGTTCCTCTGTGCAGTACTGCCACTATGTGGCAGGGCTGGTGGGCATAGGTCTGTCTCAGCTTTTCTCAGCATCCCAGCTAGAAGACTCCGAGGTGGGGATGGATACAGAGCTGGCCAACTCCATGGGCCTGTTTCTTCAGAAGACAAACATCATCCGAGACTACCTGGAGGACATACAACAGGGACGTGCCTTCTGGCCAGAAGAGGTAGGTTTCAGGAAGTTGTTATAATTGTCCTAAAATGGGGTTCAGGGCACTTGGGTGGTGCAAGGGTTAAGTGCCTGTAGTGTCCACCACCACTGGGTTTGAATCCACTGCGGTGCTTGGCCAAGCATTTATAAATGGAGTGAAGGGAAGCTGGGCGGGGAGGGGTGTGTTAAACCGTTTTAAATGTAGTGAGTCACTTGAGCCATTGGGTGGGGGGGTGGGGGGGTACTACCTGTCAGTGGGGAGTGTTGGCTGATGAATGAATATCAACATCCTAATACATCCTGATACTGGGGGGTCAAATTATGACGGGCAATTCCTGCTGAAAAATATGACCCCCCCCCCAGTCAAAAAACACTTTGTTTGAAATTGACACTCATGCTTTCCAAGGTGTGATTTGGTGTGATTCTTGCCTACCACGTATATTGTATACACTACAGGGTGAGGGTATATAATATATACCCTGGCCTGTATACAGTATAAACAAGCTATTTTGCATACGAACCTTTCTGTCCCTGTACAGGCGTGGAGCCAGTTTGCAGGAAAGCTGGAAGACTTTGCCCAGCCAGAGAAGTTGGAATCGGCTCTGTCGTGCCTCAACCTGCTGGTGACTGATGCACTTCACCATGTCCCAGACGTCATCACCTACCTGTCCCGCCTACGCAACCAAAGCGTCTTCAATTTTTGTGCCATCCCACAGGTATAGACAACCTTAAGTCACTCAGAACAGTATGCACTATGCATACTGTAAAAGTCCTGCGTGTCAGTTTAACACTGAGACACCCTTACAGGTCAGTTTTCTTTTAGTGGTGCAACCACTCCTATAGTATAGACAGCTATGTGTGTGGCTGTGTCCCCATGGCTGGCTGTGTCTGATCACGGAAATAGCATATTATCACCACAAAGTGTCACTATTGCACAGCTTAACACACCACCAAGTCTCACTGTTGTGCAGCCTCGCCGGAACCGGGCCGGCACCCTGGGCGCGTTTCTGTGGGTCTGGAAGTTCTTGACTTGCACCACTCACTTCACATGGGTGGGATTTTAAGTTTTATTTCTCACTATTGATACAGTCAGCGTGCTAAGCAGCCAGCAGTGCAAACTAATCTTTTTCATTGTCTGACTCAGTTTGTCCCATTTTGAATTGATTGATTTAGGAGCTCTAGTTTAACTACTTACAAAAACAATCAAAATAGGAACGCAAGGTTAAATGTGTTTAACGAGTAAGCATTATTGCGAATGCAGTGAAAAAAAGAAAATTAAAAACACTTAACTTCAAAAAAATTAACTTAAAAATAAAATCTTAAAAACTTAAAAAAACACAAAAAAACTTAACTTCAAAAAAAACTTTAAAATCACTTAACTTCAAAAAACTTAACTTAAAAATAAAATCTTAAAAAAACACAAAAAGAGAACTTTAAAAAGAAAACCTTAAAAAAGTATGTATTTTATTCTAATTGTTGTTATTGCCATTTATGAGCTGCGTTCGCTTCCCGCGTTTGCGCGTGTTACTTGTTATTGTACCTACTAGTCACATTTCTCTTTGGCTATGGCTATATTTCTCAGTTTACTATCCAGAAGGTCTGACAGACTTAAGCTTGTTCATTCTTCCCCCAGGACAATGTATGATTAAGGGCCTTTTTATCCTATGTGGCTAGCGGTCTGTTTACACATATTCAGTCCATCATGATAAATACAGAGGTCAGAATGACAGGAATTTGTGTGAAAAAATAACTGGGTAGTTGCTCCTTCATCATGCTTATGATAAAAGGACAAAAGGACGACTGGAATGTTAAGAACTTTTACTTACACACACACACACACACACACACACACACACACACACACACACACGTTATGTTTCCTCTAGTCTTGTTCTTATCAATTCTAGTTTGTGTGAATATCACAGTTTGTGTGAATATCACAAACTAGACTTTGTGATATTCACCCTGTACCCTTCCGGAAGGTGTGAGATTTGTGAAATCAAATTGGCATAAGAGAGTTATATGAAGACAGATTTTGCCATCCATTATAATTCTCAGTCCAGGGCTCCAGGTAGCACTGGTGCCACCAACCTTTTCAGTTGGTAGCGCCACCACAAATTAGGTAGCACCATCCTTTTCTTTGTAATGTATAGTGTGGCATTAATACATGACCTTATCGCCAAGGCTAGCAAAGGTTTTGGTTGAAGCATAAACACCTTAAATTAAGCACACAACATGGAATATTTATATTTGATCACACACACACACGCAGGTCGATTTTGAAGGTGCAGTTTACCAGGTCGTGATACATAAATTGGCCTCGCTCTGCGCACATTCGTATTATGAAAGGCATATCGGCCCGTGTTGAACGCACACACATTTGGCATACCGCGTCCCAGAATATTTTAGCATTGTGGGAGTGTCCATATGTTAATTATTCTCGCTTTGCGCAATTTGCTATTAAGCCCCTTGACCTAAAGACACTCAGCGCATAACGATTAGACGTGGGTCTGACCACCTCATAAACGCAAAAAGCACTGTTTGATTTGACACTTGAGCGGCTCTGGAAGGCTGGTAGAGTGTTGCCATGTCTGTTTATTATAAGCGGCTTATTTTTCTGTAAAGTTGCTTTGTGTGGTTGCTTTTCTTGTTTCTAAAGTGGTTATTTGGGCTTTTCTCCTAATGTTGTTTAAACCAGTGATCGTCACACAGCACATTCCCATGTCAAGGATCCCCAGATGAATGCATTTGCCCAACTAAGGACAGCTAATCCAAAAATTAAATAAAAAGATTACTTTTGAAAATAGCAGATCTATACCAGCTCACAATGCATCACATTCATTCATTAAAACTATGAACTCTGACTGCAGGGGGATATATAATGATCATTATAACAATGTGCAAGAACATATTTAAAAAGAAGGAAGAACTTTATATTTGTGGACAATCAAAATATGTTTTTTTATTTTAATGTGGTGTCATTCAAATTAATCTGGATATGGCAGACTCACTATTTAGAAAATAAAAACATGGCACTTCATTTAAAATAGGTTACAGACCCCTGTTATATGCGCTTATTTTTATAGACCTATTTACTTGTTTCTATGAGACATGGCGGTTTTGCGTCTTTTAAAAAAAAATGTTGAGATTAGAAACGGCCATAATTCTTTCATTTCTCAACCTTAAAAATAAATAAAAACATCTCCATAATCCGTGGGAAATGTGCTTTCATATGCTGTATCACACCCGATTCAAGTCTTCTTCAATAAAATGCTACGAGCGAACTCAGCGAAGACCATACCATCGGGGCCACAGCATTACGCAGCACGCATTCAACTCATTCCTTCGTCGTGACTTGAATGAAATAAAATATAATAAACGTTATTTTACTGGTGTTTTTCAATAGAAACAAATAAAGAGCGTGTGTAGGCTACTGTGTGCAAGTGCAACAGTGCATATACATGCATGCACTAGGCTATATTTCTTCCGTGTCGGGATGGTGATTGAGCTCTTCAAGTTCACAGCCCGTTTGGTCTTTCATAAAAAAACGTTGATATTAGCCTATAAACACTCATGGTTCTCTCATTTCTCAACCGTTTTATTAAATGTAAAAATCTCCATATTCCTTATGAATCTTGCTTTCATTCGCTGTATGGTACATGGTTCTATCGTTATCGAATTAATTAATTACGCATGGATTGGCAATTTGCCAATATGCTGCTATCTACTCGCAATTCCATTCCGATCTGAAAGGTGGGTCTGTTCTTTTGAGGCATAAAGGTGACAGCATGCAGTGCAATAGGAATAATTAACCCAAATGTGACAAAGGCATGTCATGTCTTCTATGGTGCCAGCCTGAAGAAATGTCATACCACGACCCCCAAAGTGCGCATTCCGTATGTGACATCAGCTGACTGGTAAAGAGAATAGTACGGACATGTTGATTGGGTACGTCTCAAACACGCCTTAAACACACCCATGACTAATTCAAGGCCGTTTTGCGCACTCCGCGGGGTGTCAAAAGCGCTTCTTAACATGCCCAAAATTGCAATATGACATACTACACGCCCCCAGATCATAATACTGTAATTAGATTAGTAATATAGAAGTAAGTAACATAGAAGTCCTAAATCGACCCCACACTGTCATTTCATCTCATGTATTATGATCTGTGTGCTATTCCTCTGTCATCCAGGTGATGGCGATAGCTACCCTGGCAGTGTGTTACAACAACCCCATGGTGTTCCAGCGAGTGGTTAAGATCAGAAAGGGCCAGGCAGTCACGCTCATGATGGAAGCCACCAACATGAGAGCTGTTCAGGGCATCCTCTCCCAGTACAATCAAGAGGTAAGGATGACTTTGTGTATGGGTGTGCAGGTCTGACTGTTGTGTGTTCTGGTCTGTTATTTGAACTGAATCAACGGACATCTCTCCCTCTCTCTCTCTACAGATATTACAAAAGGTCTCCCTCACAGATCCATCACGAGACAAAACTCTCCACATCTTGTCACTGATCAGAGAGAAGTCCTCCCTTTCACAGTCGACGCTACCCTCCAGGACGCAGCACCTGTCTCCCGTGTACCTCTCAGCTGCTATGCTCCTTGCAGCACTCAGCTGGCAGTACCTGAGTACCACTGCAGCACAAGCACAAGGCACTGGTGACATGCAGGGGCACTGAGCCCCACACCTTCCCCTCTAACTCTCACCTTTCCTGGGGCACACAGACTGAGAAAGCTCACCGCACTGGAGGTCTCGTAGTTTTTTTTGGTCCAGGGAAAATCTAAAGCCACTAATGTTTTAGCCCACTTTTTTAAAAGCCTGTACAGGCCTAGACTGTGGAGGGTTTAGTGGTTTCAGGCTGGAAGTTTTTACACAACAAAACGTTGTGTTGTTATACTGTATATCCATCTGGATGTGCTTCAAATCGCTCAAAGACTTTCTATTGTTTGATGATCTTGTGGGTTTTATGACTTTTATCCTTTATTTCAGTGTGGTTCCATTGTTAAATGTCTTTACCCATAGATTGAATTTAATTAGAATATTTGGATGTTTTGAAGTCTGTACATCTTTATTAGTATTTTGACTGTCTCTCAAAATGTCATTCACTGGAAATGACATTTCCTGTTAAACAGTTTAATTTAGACTGCGCTTTTCATTTTTTCCCACCCTATTTCATGTATGTCCTTGAGAGACACAAACCACGCATTTTATGTTTGTTGTGTCCCTCTCCTGATGGGAGAGCGGTAATTGCAACAAAGTCAGAACTACAATAAAGATGGTGGGGCATCTAGTGTCCCAATTTGGTGTGCCATCTGCTTACAATATATATTTTTTATTGTCAACCAGTAGGTAGTCTCACAATGGCAGACAATTGGAGATCTCCACCTATGTACTATTAAAAATGCTAGAACGGCGTCAAGTACACATACTGCTTCAGAAAACAAACATCACCGCCCCATCGTAAAACTTTGGATTGGTTCTGCAATGCAGGTGCCAGGTTTTTTTTTTTTTTTTTTAACTCTTGATTACACCCAGTTTTAAGAACAACACCTGGGAGATTGTCCTCAGTCTCTAGTAGAGCAAATCATTTTTAGAGACTGACTTGTGAGTCTAACTTGTAAGTGTCCTCCAACCACCACAGATGTTCTAGTAGTTTTATTGTATCAAAGTACTTTATGATACAGATTGATTAAAACAGTGTGTATATTAATAAAAATAAGTCCAGGATTGTGTAGCTTCAAAGCAAAGATGCACTAACGGTAGAAGAAAAATAATGCCTCCTGGAACAGCTAGCTAAGTGTCCTTAACACAGCTTTGGTGAGTAGAAAGGCTAGCACAGAATACCTTGTACAGAACCAAAGGAGAACTATGATCATTGCTATGTAATGTGATTTTTACATAATTGAACAAATACAATAAATAAAAAAGATGACAAACTGTAAAGTGACTTGAAAGTTTGTGTATTTGTGCCATGTTACTGTATGTTGGCACAGTACAGATTGGTGGTAGTGAATGGCAAACTGCTGATGTGGCATTGATGGACGATGTTCTAGATTTCAGACTATAAAATCAAGCTGACCCAAGGTCATGCCACCTATTCCAAGTTCCATGTTCTGCACGGTGCCAGTCTTTACTCTTTATCGGATAAAGAGTAAACAAAAGCCACACATTACTGAACAGAAACTGCAGATATTGTGCTGACATGGTAATAGCTCTCAGGTGATCAACACCTGAAACATAAGAACAAAAGCCACACATTACTGAACAGAAACTGCAGATATTGTGCTGACATGGTAATAGCTCTCAGGTGATCAACACCTGAAACATAAGAACAAAAGCCACACATGACTGAACAGAAACTGCAGATATTTTGCATATTAGCAGATTATGTTTTATGTTTTGTCTTGTCTTGTGATGTGCTATTTAAGGTGAGGTTAGAGTGCAACCATGTGACTAACCTGTGGCTTGTATAAGAAAGGGGAGAAAGAATGAAATGGGACGGCCCGGGTGTTTGCTCACTTCATGATAAGAATCCAGCTGCATAAGAACTACAGTATACTCAAATAAACTGCCCAGGTAAGATTTGAGGCTTAATGAACAATTGTTTTTTCTTTCTGTTATTTGTAGAATATGTTAACCCATAACCCGTGATTTTTTGTATTATAGTTTAGGTACTTTATGATGTAATTTTATTTCTGCTTCTTGGCCAGTTCCCACTTGAAGAGAATACTGTCTCAATGTGTTTTTACTGGTTAAATAATAAAAATAAAAGGATGGGCACATTGTAAGTGACTATTGCCCCGAGCATTAATTTTAGGATAGCTAAACAATTGCATTCAAAACTGCAGCAAATAGGACATCATTTAGTCATTTAGATAAAAGGTTAAACATGGATGAATCAATATCCTAATATATTCGAAATGTATAGTAAATTTGTATTTAATCACATTATGCCATAACTAATTGGCTTTTATTTAAGATTAATGATTCAGACAATGATATGATTAACTGGGTATAATAATTGGATCTATAAGCTATATGCTCTGCTAATGACACTATATTTTTGGAATGAACATAAGAACAAAAACAAATAATCTACTAAATAAAATGTGCATCTCTCACTTATCTAGTTGTACCACTCTCTCCAAGTCAAACAGCTGTAGCTCTGTAGACCACAACTTCTAATATTAGAAAGAAAACGGAAAAGTATCACGAGAATGAAACTTACACTTTAATCAAATACATTACTGTCTGATGCAGTTGAATATTTTATAGTTTCTATCAACAAGGAATAAACTGAGCTGCCTGTTCAAAACCATTATTCAAATGGAAGGGGGAAAGAAAATCAGATTTCTGATGAAGTTTTCCATCTCTCTACCACGTCCTATTATACTGTCTTACCTACATTTAAGTGCATAATTTTTGAGAATTATTTTTAAGCATAACACACTGATAATGGCTTTACAGAATGTGTTGGCAGGTCCTCCTATGTGTTCTCACGGCGTTGGCCGTCAGTGGGGCTCAGCTCCATCACCCTCTGACCTCCACAGAGATGGTTAACTCCATTAACAAGGCCAACACCACCTGGATGGTAAGACCTGTTCTTCCCTTTATCGACCACGGCATCATTTACACTACACTACAGGAACTGACTTTACAGTTACTTTATAGTGATATTTATACTACGGGAATACTTCATGTATCACTTTACAAGTAGTTTTATAGAAGGAGGAAAGGACACTGGAGCAGCACGGACATTTAGAGCCTTTTATTAGGTGCTAAGTATACAGACCGACTAACGTTTCGACCTTGCGGTCTTCATCAGAGTCATAAAATTCATATGGCATATGGGGAACCTAAATGTCCGTGCTGCTCCAGTCTCTCCTTCTTCTGCAACTCATGTCCTTGTACCTGTGAAGCACCGGATCAGCCGTTCCAGGCTTGAGGCGCGTTGGTAGACTCAGTTAGTTTTATAGATTGTTGGAATGACTATAATGGTGTCTCTTCTACTTTCTTGTCGTTTCTCCTTTAACTATTAAACACTGCTCCAGGCAGGGCAGAACTTTCCTAATGCTGACATCAGCTATCTGAAGGGTTTATGCAGGACCTTACTGAAGGGGCCCAGGCTACCAGAGCTGTGAGTTCAACCCATACAATAAACAGCAGTGTGTGCAAAATGCAAATACATGTGAGGATATGGGTCTGCAGCACCAAGTGACTAAGAACCAAGAACTAGGACCAAACAAGGGATATTCACTGACTAAAAACAATAACTATCTGTCACAGGTCACATTCTGTTGAAAATATGAAGCTTCCTGATAGCTTTGACCCACGCCAGCAGTGGCCTGACTGTCCCACAATCCAACAGATCAGGGACCAGGGCTCTTGTGGTTCCTGCTGGGTAAGACAGACCTGAAGCAATAGAACTAACCACATGATCCCTAGTGCGTGTCCCTAAGCTGGACATGTCTTAATAGGCGAATATTCTGCATAAATTGTATTGTTGTGCTCTCATTGGTTACCCACAGGCCTTTGGAGCAGCCGAGGCCATATCTGACAGAATATGCATCCAGACAAGCGGCAAGGTCTCTGTGGAAATCTCTGCTGAGGACTTACTGTCCTGCTGTGATGAGTGTGGCATGGGGTGAGTATGAGCGCTTAGGAGTTGTGCATGCATGGCTGTTTGATTGCTTTACACCTCAAACATGATCTCAGCTACTGTAAGTCCACTCCTAATGTTGTACACGCCAAGTGACTAACTTCGATACTAATAGCAGTTGTGGATATGTGCATGCCTGTGTTTTCAGATGTAATGGGGGCTATCCTTCTGAAGCCTGGTTATTCTGGAAAAACACAGGGCTGGTGACAGGGGGTCTGTATGATTCTGGAGTAGGTAAGGTTATCATACCTGCATATGCCTGGCTTTATTTACATTGCCTCTGCACCATGCTCTCAGTGGGGGTGTTGGTAGTGTGTATGTGTATGTATATGTGACGTACTGTATGTGTGTGTGTGTGTGTGTGTGTGTGTGTGTGTGTGTGTGTGTGTGTGTGTGTGTGTGTGTGTGTGTGTGTGTGTGTGTGTGTGTGTGTGTGTGTCTGCGCATGTGCCTACTGTACGTGCACACGTGCATGCTCTCATACATGCATGTACTGGAACAGGCTGTCGGCCCTATTCCATTTCTCCTTGTGAGCACCATGTAAATGGAACACGTCCTCCCTGTCACGGTGAAGGAGACACTCCTAAATGTGAGACACAATGCATCGATGGATACTCCCCATCCTATCAGAAGGACAAACATTTTGGTATGCTGTTCGCCTCGCCTTAACAAAACCCTGCCAATACTGAGCTCAGCTACTCTCATTTCTCCCAGAGAATTCAATTAATCAATCAATATTTTTTTTTGGTAATGCTATGTCTCCCTCTGCAGGTAAGCACACATACAGCGTTCCCTCTAAGGAAGAGCAGATCATGGCTGAGCTGTACAAGAATGGACCAGTGGAGGCAGCTTTCTCCGTCTATGAGGATTTCCTTCAATACAAGACAGGTGAGGCTGGGTCAATGTCTGTCTGTCATTTACAATTTACAATTTAGGCATTTAGCAGACGCTCTTAATCCAGAGCGACTTACATTAAGCAAAAACAAAGCATGGCATACATCACTACAAAAGTAGTTATCATGAATCATGTATAAACTAAGAACGTAACAGTGGAGTATCTATGTCAACTATACATACTATACTATATTATATATTATACAATATACATGTGTACTATAAAGTGCTATGACTACATAAAATGCAATTCTAGTGCTGTCTATGTAACAAGCTATAAGTCTGTCTAAAATACTATCTAAGTCTACATGAAGTGCTATCTAAGGGGCTAGGCTAGGGCAATCACATGCACACATTATGCATGCCCATAATATTTTAAAAGTATAGTTATATACACACTTACATGCATATCTATATGACTGTAAATAAATGCTACTTGTTCAGCTTTGATCCTTGACTAATCTCCCCTGTATGCCTATAGGTGTGTACCAGCATGTGAAAGGGGACATGCTGGGGGGCCATGCCATTAAGATCCTGGGCTGGGGGGAGGAGAATGGAACACCCTATTGGCTAGCAGCCAACTCCTGGAACTCTGACTGGGGAGACAAAGGTACACAACATCCAGGGACTTGTACTGGACATCATTGATTGGTCACAAGCACGTCGTCCTCTAAATTGAGTAAACTAGACCTGAGTTGGCTCTGTAATTGTGACTGCTTTTTTCCGTCTACACCATGTCTCTTTGCCAAAAATAGCCTATTTACAAGTTCTACAAGCTCACGCGTGTTCCCCCAAAATATGGATGCTGGGGCTCAAGAGGTTCATTCCTAAATGAACCTGGGTCAAGTAATGCACTGATCACCAGGCAGGTTTTCTATGACAATGACAACTGGGACAAAATGTTCTAAATGATGTATGTTTCTTTTTTTTTTAAGGGTTCTTCAAGATCAAACGGGGAAATGATGAATGTGGCATTGAGTCTGAAGTGGTGGCTGGAATCCCACACAACTAGACCTAAAGGGCCTCAGCTGACCTCAAAGTCAAACAAGAGATTCAGACTTTTGAGGATATCTACATTTAATATGATAAATCTCTGTATTGATAAATAACACAGCAATGTTGTCATTTTTTTTTAAATAAAACTTTAGTTCATGCTCATCCACTGCATGGCTTTTCTTTATTTTCTTTTTTTCCTTCTCTCTGTAAACAAGAAGTAGCATGGTGATGAATTACCGAGTATCTAAAGATTTAGGAGTTTGTGAAGGTAAAATTCAGACGCGGGTCACGTGGCTGAAGTGAGTATTGCTGTACTGTACTTTGCTGTACGCACTGCACTGCACAAGGTCTCCTCCCTGGCCTCTGTTGCAGTTACTGCAACCCAGTGAAGGAGAAAGGTTGACCTGAGATCAGATTCATACGAGGTTTCCGCCGGACACACACTGGTCTGATGAACCCATTCCGACCTGAGATCAGATTCTAAAAATGTCAGTCGCTCTTCGAGTATTCAAAAAATAGCAGACCTACAAGCTCGTATCGCGCCACTCGGTGGCGCGATATGAGCTTGTAGATCTGCTATTTTTAAATAGCTAAAGCATAACATGATGCTGACACCAAAATGGGTGCCCGGTCAGAATGGTTACATGTTTGCCATTATAGCAAGATAGCTTTCATTTCCACCTTATTTCACAGGTAAATAGTGCTATTGAGTAAATAATCACAACATTTGTTTGATTATATATTTGGAAGTAAGATTGATCAGATGAATTAATATGCATATTTATTAGCTACTGATCAGTGATGGAAAGTAACTAAAAGGTAAATTTACTAAAATACGTTCTTGAGTAAAATTTTGAGGCATTTACTTGAGTATAAAAAATATGTTCATAGCTCAGAGGCATTTACTCTACTAAAAATTAATTGACAGCTTTAGTTGGTTATTTTGCAGATTTTGATGATTACAATATATACACTTAAGAAAGCTATATTATTTTCTATTCGAAAATAGCCAATTATAAATCTACAAGCTTAACAACATGCCACGACGTGATGTGTTATTTTCAAAAACATTTTACAAATTTGAGCAGACTACTAGTACTTAGGCCTACTTCTTCCACCACTGCTGGCTATCTAGAAAGTTTCCCTTCAACATATGAAGCACTATAACACATCATTCCAGTACACTAGTCTAGTGCATGTGCATACATGGGCAACTGGCGGCCGGGGGCAGGAGCCACATGCAGCCCCCAGGCCCCCCATCACTTAATGCAGCCCGCAGGTTAGTATCCGAACATTATTGATGTATTTTTTATTTCAGCCAATTACTAGTATTAAAATGTTTAATTTTATTTAGTTATTTAGTGTATTTGTATTTTAGTTCATAAAATTAACAACTATAACTAAATGCATTTGAAATTAAATGAAAGCTAACTTTTCAGGATTCCAATTCAAAAAGTAGAATTTTTTTATTCAGGATGTCAATTCAAATAAGGCAGGATCGGCAATTTATTTTGCTACGACAGTATATGCAAATGAAATGTGGCTCTCTGGAGCTGGAGTCACATTGCATCGTCAAAGTTGCCCATCCCTGCACTAGATGGTGCTGCAACTCATTTGTTATGATCGGTTGCAACCATAGAGTATAGGTAACAACTACAAAATGAAATAAATGGACACACGTCACGACAATCCGGAAGCTGAAAGAAAGATCAAGCCATGATAAACATTCGACCCTTCTTAACGTTTAAGGTTATTTCAAGGACTGGGCAGATCCGAGGTTTAGAAGAGTCGGTGCCTAATATCAAGGCAGGTTTGTTATTTTGTGCCCGTCCGATACGTGGTGTCGGTGAGCTAACGTTAGCTCGATCATACCACCGGAACCGGCTTTTGTGTTGGTAACATAGTAAACATTACATTATTCATGCTATTGTCGAGTCTCATCCGACACCGTCCTACTCAATAATTCACTGACTGTTGAGCAATTCTACTATCTGGTCACAGCGAGCCAGGTAGTGCTGCTGAACTTCACTCGTCATGTTTTTCTCTATGGATCTATGGAAATTGGGCTTGGAATGTATGTCCAGACCTTACACTGTGGTCATCGGCACCGTCACCGCCGCACTGTACTGCCTGTGGGGCCGCAAGGGTCAGGTCAGTCCCCGGGTGGATGAACACCACTACCATAGGTTCATGGGACCGTAGCCCCTTTCGGGACCGTCGGTTACCTTCTCTGTATTTTGGACTACCCGTCCGCCGTCCAAAATACAGAAAATTTAACAAAGTTTCCCGAAATGGGTTAATATTAATGGGACCGTTACTTTGTTCCCCTTCTCCGCTATCCCCGTGTCTCTGAGTCTGTAGACTCGTAGATGTATTTGACCGATTTGACAAGGCTTCATTGCCATGCCAGTGGAGGTCGGTAGACGGACACCAGCAACATGTAAAATGCAAAAATAAGGTGCTTTACTGCTTACCCGGATGCCCCAAATGTTAGAGAGGTCTGCGGGGTGCTCGTGTAATGCATTTGTCCGTAGTCTTCGATATAGAAGTGTTTTAATCCCGATTGTGGCCGAACGCCATATTTCCCCTCGTTTACTTCCCGTTTACTTGTAGCGTGATTCCGGCTTTCACCGGATGCGCCCCCTCACTACCGCCATCTATGGTCTTTGGAATTTAGGACAGAACGCGAGACTAGCCACAAACTGGCTTAAAACTCTTCTCTATTGAAAACTACGGACTAATACTTTGCACGAGCACCCTGCAGGCCTCTCTAACATTTGGGGCATCATGGTAAGCACCTTTATATTTTGCATTTGTACATGTTCGGAGTCCTCAGTTGGTGCCCGTCCTCCACCCTCAGGGAAATGAAGCCTTGGACTCAGACGTAGATTGAAAATGTCAAAATCGATGCAAAATAAAAAATCCATCTACGAGAGTCTACCTAATCTCTGTGATGACTAGCGCTTCTGCAATCTGCACTTGACTCATAATAACTAAGTAACTAATAACTATAAGTTTGCCTTTAACTTAGCAAGTACACAGTAAAATCCTCAATGTTCCCAATGGGGGGCAAAGTACTTTTCATATTCTAGTGAATTGTTGCACAGATGGCTCAGATGAGCAACTGTACACTCCAAAAAGAGTAGCCCCAATATGTTCCCTCAGTCCATACGCTCATTCTGTAGCTCCGAGATGAGGTCACAACCACGGCAGCTCCCACCGTAGTTCAGAAACGGCACATGGTTTCCAAAAGGAAAGCTTCTTACCTTTTCTGCACAATGAATCCAAAAAGTGAAGGGCGACTAGCGTGCTAAACTAATATAAATTTAGGAACGGCCAAGAAAATCCAAGTTTAAACGGTTAAACGAGCGTTTAAATCTGTTGTTTAGCATGTTTTTCAAGGAAGTTGAAAAGCTTTAGTGCCTCCCCAGCGCCTCCCCTGGTCGAATATTTAATTACATTTTCCAACTTCAGTTCACTCGACATGTACGCCCACACGCACAACTTTCTTGATAAACATGGAATGGCTGACTAAACAACCGATTTAAACGCTCGTTTAACCGTTTAAACTTGGATTTTCTTGGCCGTTCCTAAGAATCCTAAGTTTAAATTAGTTTAGCACGCTAGTAGCCCTTCACTTTTTGGATTCATTGTGCAGAAAAGGGTAAGAAGCGTTCCTTTTGGAAACCATGCGCCGTTTCTGAACCGCGGTGGGAGCTGCCGTGGGTGTGACCTCATCTCGGAGCTACAGAATGAGCGTAGGGACTGAGGGAACATACCAAAAGAGATACATTTAACACTGAAGATTTTACTATGTATGGTTGGAAATGGAAACTATAGCTTTGGTGCATGGGAGGGCTGTGGGCACTAGAAACCCGTCCACCAGTGACATCATCGATGGGGAATCCAAGCTGCAGGCTTTCGATTCCTGAAAAGTTGCTGCAAAGATGATGTCACTGGTGGACGGGTTCCTGAACTGCCCACAGCCCTACAGAGTAGATTTATTTATTTTTGTTTTTGGGGGGGTATTATCATGAACAACATTACTGAGGACCAATTCTATGAAGATAAGCTGAAAAGTGGTGAAGTGGTCCTTTAACTACTAGATTAGAAGTCAACATTAACCTTTGAATCTACAGCCTCGGTCTGTTTCTATGTTGGCACACACTTTACTGTCTTTTTTGTGTTGTACCCTTTAATGTTTGTCCCTGTTGTAACTGTTTGTAGAAATCAATACTCGGCACCCACGTTGTATCCTAGAGGATTCTTGTTTTATTTCCCCCCAGCAGAAAACAAAAGTGTGGACGTTTCGGCCCAGCCTCAGCGTAAATCTATAAGGTGTCACTTATAAAGAGGACCTGGGTGCCACACACAAAGAGGACCGCTTTGTGCGTGGCACCCAGGTCCTCTTTATAAGTGTTGGTGCTGGTATTCATTTCAACAGTCTGTATCTTCCAGAACCATGCACCCGTTACATTATGACGTGGAATTACTCAACCGAGTAACGTGCTTTTGCGTTCTTCTTCAAGTAACTGTTTTTGCTTGTCACATCATTACTGACACAAAAATACCTGAGCATACTGTCAATATAATTGCCTCGCTCCTGTTGTAACACACACACACACACACACACACACATACACACACACACACACCACATTCTATTTCTAACTTCTCGCGTCTCTTATAGACCCCAATCCTGGTGTGTAGTGATGGTTTCCGTGCGTTCCTGCAAAAGTACTGCCCTGTTGTGTCTGAACACTTCCGTCCCACTCCCTGGTGCTGGGGAGGCCGGTTACAAACGCTGGTCCGCGTTCTCATCAAGTCCAGTCCCTCTGTCACCTATCGAAAGTAAGATTTAGACTTCTGTACAAGATTCTTCCGTTCCTAAACATTCCTCTCTCCACCTCGCATGCTCATCCTTAATCAAGCATTCCTCTGTTTCAGTACTAATTTCTTTGAACTATTTACCGCTGCCCCTCAAAAAAATTAATTTGCCTTTGTCCATCTTATGCTCTCTCTCGTTCTCTCCTCTCACACTGTCCAGTGAGCTGATACGCACACCTGACGGTGGTCAGATCTCTCTAGACTGGGTGGACAACGGTACCAGCGTATCCCATCCAGAATCTTCGACTCGCCCCACCGTGCTCATCCTCCCAGGACTAACGGGCAACAGCAGTCAGACTTATGTGCTCCACGCTGTCCAGCAAGCTACAAAACGAGGCTACAGGTGAGGGCAGACAGACCATATAAGCTATAATTCATTAAAGAAAAGTTAATAAAATATAATTTGAATACAATAATACTACTGTAACACTCAATTCTGCTGCTGGACAACTTTGAGGGCTTCTGAATCTGTGAACTATAAGTACCTATACATACCGCTGCGAATATCTCCTGTGGCCCGGAAACCGTTAAGTATTTTTAATCTTTGTTTGACCGATTTGTTCGCTTTGATTCTTCTTGTTTATTGACATCCAATTGTACCGCCTCCCGATGTGCGGTTGGCTTGTGCCGGCTACGTCCCTGCCTCTGATCTGCTCTGTCATAGCTATAGCGCCACTAGCTAGCCAGATAGGTGGTACAATGAGGTGTCAATAAACAAGGAAGGAAAAGAAGAATCAAAGCGACCAAATCAGTCAAACAAAGATTAAAAATACTTAACTGCTTCCGCGCCACAGGAGATATTCGCAGCGGTATTTATAGGTACTTATAGTTCACAGATTCAGAAGCCCCAAAAAAAGTCGTCAAAGAGCACAGACAGGCGTTATCCACGGTGTTTGTTTTATTTATGTCCGCGTACCAGGTGGCAGGGTAGAGCTGGAACAGGACCCCATGGTCTGGGTCTAAAAAATGTCAGAAACTTCAGTACCATTGGGTTCTGCTTGTAGGGCTAGCGGGAGACCTGGGTTAGAATCTTGGTGTAAGACAAGGACATAGCATATTCTAGCTTTAAACCATTAAAACCGGGAAAGCACCTGTCATTTTTGTGTTGGCTATTAAAAAATCACACGTGTGTGTGTGTGTGTGTGTACACTGTACTCTACTGTGATATTGTTATAGTGGTCAGTGTGAAGCTAAACGGCTGTACTGTAGTCCTTTAGGCTGCCCAACAGTCACTTTAGGTCCCCCAGGGGTTTTGCAGCTGTCCGTACTCAAATGGACATATGTACATAGGGACAGACAGACACCGATAACTGTTCATTGGAGTGGTTAGGCACAGCTCCAAAAATAGCAGATATACAAGCATCATCCCACGAATGAGCTTGTAGGCCTACATCTGCTATTTTTGAATTATGTTGAAAGATCTTGAAAGTTTGAGAACTACTAATTTAGAAGGCATTTGTGGAATGAGTTAAATGATTTATGCCTGAGGGTTTATGCCTGATATGATGCTTTCTGTGTGTTTTCTGCAGATGTGTGGTATTCAACAACAGAGGTTTTGGAGGGGAGGAACTGCTGGTAAGTACGGTAATGCCTGGTACAATGTAGAACCAGCTGCACTTTCTGTACTAAACCATCTAACTAATCAACTAGGAATCTCTTGGTTATTTCTGGATTATTACCTTATTACTCATTTTTCACCATGATTCCAACATCTATTGTAAGGTCTGTTGTTTTGGTACCCAACTAGCACACTGGCATAAAATGAGCAGGAATGACAACATTGGGTAGAGGACACATTTGATGAGTTAACTGTCAGTTTGATTTTGAAAATGAAACGGGTTGGATTTAGTCTTTACTAGTAAACAATTCTTGAACGGAGTCAACCGACTGCGATACCAAGTGCAGGTGGTATTTGCCTATAATGCAATGTATATAGAACTCTATATAAGTGATTATTAAGTCATTATTATAGATTATACTTTTCTTCAAGAAAAGCATTTCACACTACTCAAGACAGCCGTAATCTTTCTGTCCAACTCCCTTGTCCCTTAGACCCCCCTCACCTTCTGTGCTGCTGACACTTCAGATCTAGAGAGTGTGGTTCTTCATGTCAAGGAACTGCTCCCAGAAACTCCTCTGTTTGGTGCAGGTATATCGTTAGGAGGGTGAGTTCAGTTGTGATACATAAAGTTGTTGTTCAATGTCCCATTTATGCAGTCAGGGTGGCACATGCCACTTTATATCTCTCCTTTGTCCTCACATTCACTCACCACTGTTTCCATGTCATGTTCTCCTCAGCATGCTGCTGCTGAACTATCTGGCCCGCAAGGGCGTCGACTCTGGCCTGGTGGCAGGCCTCACCATGTCCGTCAGCTGGAACACACTGCAGTCGGCAGCTTCCCTGGAAGAGCCCCTCAACAGGCTGCTGTTTAACCGACATCTCACTGGCAACCTGTGTAGTGCAGTTTACAGGTCAGGTGGTTTGCTGTGGCTGTGTATGATATTTTCGATGTGGGTTAACAACACAGACACATTGTCATTTATGGAATTATATGCATCGTTTCTCACAGGCACAGGAAGATCCTGGAGAAGGTGGTGGACATTGATTATGTGATGAAGGTATTCCTCATTTCACATTCCTACATAGGTAATTCATTACTAATTAGGTATTGATTTGACAATGTTTCTTAATCCTTGCTTAACCGGTCGCTCCCTACAAGGCACGTACTATCCGTGAGTTTGATGAACGTTACACCTCTGGGATGTTTGGTTACAAATCTTGTTTGGATTACTACAATGACGCCAGCCCGGACTGCAAGCTCCCCCGGACAGCAGTGCCTATCCTGTGCCTCAATGCTGCTGATGATCCGTTCTCCCCCAAACAGGGTGAGTTGTCAATCATGGGCAAACAGTCCTTTAATTCAGCTTTTGGATATTTAGTTAACACATTCTGACCTGAGATCAGATTCATACGAGGTTTCCGCCGGACACACACTGGTCCTGATGAACCCATTCTGACCTGAGATCAGATTCTAAAAATGTCAGTCGCTCTTCGATTTTTCAAAAATAGCAGACCTACAAGCTCGTATCGCGCCACTCGGTGGCGCGATATGAGCTTGTAGATCTGCTATTTTTAAATAGCTAAAGCATGACATGATGCTGACACCAAAATGGGTGCCCGGTCAGAATGGGTTAAAGCTACTTATTCCCTGCCAGATATCAATGAATGAAGAAGTTCGCCCTTGCCACAAATACTGTAGTCCTGGTGGAAACTTGCATACATCAGAATCTTTGCTTTGTCATTTTCTTTTGTTCTGCCTCCTTTCCTTCTCTCCTTTTTTCCAGTCAGAAAATGACTTTACTTTGCCCTCCCTCTCATTTTCTCGGTTTAGCTTTTCCTGTGGCTTCAGCCAAGCGCCTGCCCAACGTTGCCCTATTGGTGACAGCTCACGGTGGACACATAGGCTTTCTGGAGGGCTTTTTCCCACGCGGTGAGGGCTACATGGAGCGCGTTTTCGGCCAGTTCGTCCAGGCCGTCTTTGAACACCCTGGGGACCTGAAGGGTGCGTGCAGCAACAAGGACGAGCTGGTGGGCTAACAAATACTTGAAGAACTGAAACTGAATGATAGAAAAAGTGTAGAAGCAGAGAAGTGGAGAGATTGTCATCATACGGGTAAAACACAACATGTGGGGTTATTACAACTGACTTAGTGCCCCAACATGTATTTACTGCTTTTGTATATGTGTGTACAAAAGCAGTATTGTATTTGTAGATGGGGATACTGCCTGCTATAAATACTTTATTATCTTTATGTAAATTTGTACAGAAATGGAAGCCGCTGTCATTCCTGCCATGACTGTTCCTAGTACACACCTGTACAAACATAATTGACAGTGCTTTTTAATGGTCAATATCCTTTATCATACTCCTCCATTGCTCTGTGCCTTCTCATCCATGCAACGTCAAAATGATTTGCATGCACCAGCAGCACCCTACACTCAAAGGAGGGAGGGAGGTAGGACCATGCCTCCTGGTGGAGACTTGCGCTCCACCGAGTGCCCTGGCTTTTTAGCGTAATATTATATACTACGTGATATGCCTTTAAATATCTATATTTTGTCAACTTGAGCCATCTAGATCAAAATATTTTTCTATATTAAAAGAGACTGTATAAACACTTGTCAGAACAGGAACAAAAAGTTCTAAATATCAACTTGACTAGATTCCATTTTAATCCACATTGCAGTGTTATTTGACTTATGTTAATGTAGACGCACAATTTCAGTTTTTACTGAATTAAGATCCTTTCAGTTTTGTAATTATTTTATTTGCACATTATTTTGAAGAATTATTTATTAAGGGTTGCATTATACAGTAGCCTATATTGAATATGCGGATATTGTCTATTGCTGTAAAGGTCTATAATTGAACATAATCGTCTCTGTTGGGTGGAAGCCTCATATCTCAAACGGTTTCAGGAGTAAAATGCAAAAATAGCAGGTATACAAGCTCCATGTGCACCACGTTATAAGCTTGTGGATCTGCTAATTTTGATGTTTTCGAGTGACGCTGTAGTATGATGAAGTAGGGCATTAATTTACGAAAACATAACAAAGTTAAAATATGGACATAAGGTTTCTGCCCGACAGCAACAATATATGTGTATGTAAGGAATGTATTTACTAGAGCTGGGACTCGATTAAAAAATGTTATCTAATTAATCAGAGGCTTTGCGATTAATTAATCTAGGTTAATCGCATTTTAATCGCATATCAATATTCAACCCGAGAACAGCGAGAAACCTTTTTTTTTAATGTTTTTTGGTATCCCAGTGAATCAACGAATAGTGACTACAGGATACCACTCATTTTCAACATTTTACTGTCATTAATATACCTGTTGTGGAAATAATAATAAAAAGTCACCCCATTCTGTGTTGTTCTGTGGAGGTCTGAAAAAAAATTAGTAACAGTAACAAGTACATCTCAGTGACATCACAAAGTTGTACTTACTTCATATTGTTACTGTTTTTTGTCAGACCTCCAGTTCTAGGCAACACAAAATGGGGTGACTTTTTATTATTTCCAGTTTTCAGTACTATAGAAAAGCGCCCAGTGAGAAACGTTCCGCGGTGAAAAAAAAGGTGCGATTAATTTATCTGTAGTTAATCGCGATTAAGTTTTCTGTAGTTAATTAATCTAAATTAATCGCAATTAGTCCCGGCCCTAGTATTTACTCTTATCACCACTCTGAGTTGTGTATCAGAAAATTCATCAACCATAAAACTGCGCTGGCCTCTACAATAGTAAAATGATTCTTCATGCCACACCTTTGATACAACTTCCAAGGTACAGTACTGTAAACTCGGTATGCACATGACAATTTCCACTTAATAACGATAGTTATTGTTTTAGGGTTAATTATGGTACAATATCTATGACATTGTGTTTGGATTGGTGGTAAATCCCTGCAGTTTCCTAGCGTCCTGTCACGTACATCATGGCCGGGGGATGTACTGATAAATCAAGCTGCCTCATGCTGCAGAAACGGGAGGTAGGCTCCTGACCGATCGGTCACATGGCTTCAGAGCTACCTACTTACAAGACATTAACGTTCAAAGACAATTCTACAGCATTGTTAATAGCAATCTTTGTAGCAGCTCAAGTAATCGATTGCAAGCTCTGATAAGTTTGTGATGATCTCTGTGACCCCGCAGTACTCCATTCATTTAACATAATTTTCGTCACTGAGGATGCCAAATTGAAGCAGTTCTGAAATTTAGCAGAGTGAACAATTGCCTAAGACTGTTTTCATGGTATCACTGGCGGTACCTTCCTGCGCCACACCCAGGCATATTATTGTCAATGACTGCATGTGCTATTAATACTGACCGATAGTTATTTTACTGTTACTGTAGTAGCTGCAACGAGTTGCCCCAGACTGAGTGGAAGTTGTATCAATGATGGTGAGCCTGTTGACATGGGTAGTTATGGGAAGATGGTTTGATGTGACCCCTGAGTTTGCTTCAGGATTGTTCTGCTTCTCTCAAAAGTCCTTCTCATTAGTATGTATAGATATAGACATATTCAATTGCCTTCACGTTAACTGCGATTACTATATTTAAATGGCGTTTGATAATTGAATGAACTCGCATCCAACTCTGTAACTGAAGAAATGCACATATGTACCATTTAAAATATAAATGCGTCAGTATTGTTTTTACGTCCTCTGCACCAGCTATAACAATGACAAAGATGTAGCGATAACAATCGACTTTGGCACCTTACAAAGTAAAGACCATCATGCATTATGCACTATTTGTCTGCACATGTACCTCTAAGTTATTGAATTACATGTGTATTTTATTCCATAATAAATCTAATAAATTAAACGAACTGGCAGTTTTTTTAATTTGTTTGCCTCAGTAATGGTTGAGTGGAGTGCTGTGCTTAGTGTGCTATAGGGATAGACTTTCTAATTTATTCAACCTGGGTCTCTTTGAGATCAGTCTTTGTGTCAATTGATACACTAAATCATCTTGGCATCTTTGTTTTGACAGTTATATAGCATGTTCTGTTGTTGGGCTTGGTGGGAAAAAAATATATAACCTGACACTGCCTGTCACAAGCTCCACTCTTAACTCAAGCGCTTTTATCTCCAACTGTGGGTCGTTGATGTCTTTAGGGATTGATTAACCAGGCCGCATATCAATAATTAACTGAGAACAATAAAGTTCCACACCCACAATGGTAGCCCTTCAGCCTCATTTAGATTCTTGTAATGACGGATCTGGAAAACCTCCAATGTCATTTATTTGATGTGGAAAAATAGAGCCTGCACATGGAAGTGTAAGCATTTTCCAGCTGTTGTCTTCCACCTACAATGATCTTGTTAGCTGACGTCACACTTGCCTTCTGGCAGGGCATAAAAATTCCCTTTGATTTAGAAGCCATTTTTAGAACGTGTGCAAGACAAAGAAAAAAAACCTTGACTATAATTTAGAATGCACAATTCCATAGCAAAATAATAATTTTAAAGTCTTTGTCTTCTATGACTTTAAATAAAACCATAACTTACAGACAGACGCACGCAAGCACGTATACATACGTACGTACGTACGTACACACACACACACACACACACACACACACACACACACACACACACACACACACACACAATTAGGTGAACATACTGTATCATCACAACCTTTACTTCTCTCTCTTGTCATTCCCCTCGTCTTCCTTTACCTGGCGTGATTGGAGGAGCCTGGAGGGGAGGTGAGCGGTGACTGGTTAATGATCCAACATTGGTACTGCTGAAAAGATTGACAGATAAAGGGAGAGAGAGAGAATAAAGGGACAGATGAATACTTATGCCAGTGTGTGCACTGTGCAGCGGTATCAAGTAATGCTTGTGAGTCGTGACACAGAGAGCATGCAGGGGCTGCATGTTTGTGTCTAGATGGGTGTGTCCATTCTGTATGGTGCCAAGCAGATCACAGACGCCGCAGCGCAAAGGGCCAAGGTGCCATACATTTCATTCATACTACTGAACGTGGATCTCTTGAGTGGCTTAAGGGGGGGATCCTTCATCCTTCAAGGAAGGTCCAGGTGGACTCTGTAATTTGGGAACGGGCTCATCCTATCAGCACACAACCCACAGGTGAGAGTGACACTGATTATCTATTTACAGGAAAATTAAACATTGTCTGACACTGAATTATGTGTCAGGGGAGTCCGTTTGAAGGTTTGGCTTGAGCTCTTTTTGTATGGTGGCATGATATTATGTACAGTACCTCCCCCTTTCAACATCCCAAAAAATAAAGTTGAAAGTACTCACTCAGTTTCACATCATTGTGTGCAACAACTCCTGTGTAGTTCATGAACACCCACATATTGTAATGTTAATCACGTGATCCCCAGCACCCCTATTGTGGGCATGTCATAATAGACAAAAGGTCTGCAAAATTAGCAGGTCATAAAGCTCACAATAAGCTTGTCGATCTGTTATTTTCATTCAATAGGGATGCTAGGATTTGTGTGGTTAATGGAGATGCAACTTGTAAATCATTTCATATGACTATCCTGAGCTGGCAGATGTTACATAGGCTACTGCACATTTTCATCTTTAATGAGGTATCTGTCACACTGGAACACATTTTCCAGTGTGACAGATACCTCATTAAAAATGAAAACTGACACTTTAACCCAAGTAATTGACAAATCACTAATAATATACAAAGGGAAAACATCTTCCTCCCTAAACGTTTGTGAAATGTGTGTGCCAGAATAAGGAGCTTTACACTGTAAATTAGTTAATTAATTTAACACAGAGTTGTACACCTGGAATGTGTACACCATTTGATCCACTAATACTTATTAAAGTGGTTGACCCTCTCTGGCACCCGAGTAGGCTACCGGTATGTGTTTGTATGACTGCGTGTTCCTAGAGAGGTTAATTGCATGTGTCGGCATATGCATGCCCTTGAGTGTACTGTGTGTGTGTGTGTGTGTGCATGTGCGTGTGCGTGCATGTGCCACGGTCAAAAGCAGCCAGAGGGAAATCTGTCCCGTTTGTATTATTGTTGCAACATGTCAACCTCCATCCAGACAAAAGTCTTCATGGGCAGTGTTGGGCAAGTTACTTATAGGAAGAGTAATAAGTTAATTACTATACGTATTAATATTACATCACTAGTTAGAGTAACTAGTTATATTACTTTATTGTTTTACTTTTGCTACCTAATCATTTTGTGAGATCCCGCATGCTTAAAAAGAGATATACAAGCTACCTGCTTACTGTAATATTGTTAATGTTTAGGCAATTGTAATAATTACACTACTCGTTATCTGGGAAAGTAATAATATTACAGTAATATTAGAAAATAGCTGCTGCCCAACACGGTTCTGTTTAACCACTTTCAAATTGGCATCCTTGAGGTAATTATGTGAAATCTATTCATAACACTTTCCAAAAATACTGAAAATTGACTCCCGATGGCCCTCACTGCATGTCACTCTCCCATCTCTCTCCCCATTTCCTGTCAGCTTAGCGTCTGTCCCTCTATAACAAAAAACCTGCGGCTAAAAAACTGAAATTGCAGCTCTACAAGCTTCAGCTGTTTTTTGTTTTTCTGTCTTTATTGATAGTATCAAGTGAAGATGGACAGGAAAGAGGGAGAGAGAGAAGGGGAGAGACATGCAGCAAAGGTCGTCATGAACGGGACTCGAACATGCGACGCGCTGTCAGGCCAAAGCCTATTATGTGGCATGCTCCTGCCTATAGACCACTTGGCCAGCGAGTGCTGGCCAAGTGGTCTAGGCAGGAGCATGCCACATAATAGGCTTTGGCCTGACATGCCACTTGTCAATATAAAAGCATTGCATTATTTGTGGCATTGCATTATGCCCTTCCTTATCCCTGTATACTGTTTTAACTGTTTGTCTTTATGTTAATTGACACCTGGTCCTTCATACAATAGAACCTAGGTCATCATCATGCACCTGCTCATAGATATTCATGGTTGCTTTTCAGTTATTTATAATATTCAGTCTCAAAATAAGGATGCTCTTTTAAAGATTACATTTCTAAATAGATATTATTTCCCGTAACATTTAAAGTACAGGCCAGGGTTTTCATCCAGCAGTAGCCTATGATAATAATGCACTGTATATCCAGATCCATAACTGAGGCACTAGGATGTTCATGTGTGGCCAAAATAGCAGATCTACAAGCTCACATGTCGGGATTGTCGGGAGTTAGATCTGACAAATGTTTTTGGGGGAGGGGACATTTTTTTTCTTTTTTTTACTTATTTTAAAGAATTCTCAAATACCAAAACAGGGACACAGGGTTAAAAGAGGTTAACGATGGAACATACGGTGATGTTTCATGATAGCTTGCTCGCTCAGTTTGATGTTCCATTTGCTCCAATGGCTTTATGGTTAGCTTTAACGCCAACTCTAATCTCTCACGTCCAATGTTCAGGGTGAGACAGCCGCAATTGTGGTCACGTGATGACTGATGAGCAGAGTGATCAAGGCTAAACGCTTTGCTTAACCACGTAAAGGTGTCGGAAGGTCACCCCAAAAAATACTTATTTTCTATAGTACACACACCACGGAGCCTTGAATTCATGGAGATGAATTAATTTGTCGCGTTCCTAAGCCAATAATTCAATGACCGGGTGGCTGTACAGGGAAATCTGCTGTCCATCAAATTGTGTGGTAATTGGTGTGTCATTGTTTTGGGTGAACTACTCCTACTTGGTTAACCGGAGTCCCTCAGGGCTACTAGTACCCTTCCTGTTTTCGCCCTACACTAAACATCTTTGCTGAATATATCTGATCTACAAGCTCACAATGCGTAAATCTTCTAATCTCTGCTAAAACATGATAATCACTTCAGGTATTATTATTATATAAGGAAGATTTTTTTCCAAAAAGTATTTGTTAATGACGTTTTTATGTGGACACGCCCACCAGTTCATTACGTAGGCCTGGTTTGCCTGATGGGTGGTGATGGTGAAGGGTGATCCACCTGAACTGAAGCCGCACCCATAGCTGTGGTTGTATGATAAAGGGGGAGGGGTTAGGGTCGGGGATGATATTGTGATGTTAGCCTATGAGGTATATTTTCATACCACACAGAGGAGTATTGAACACGGCAGACAGACGAGATGGAAGTTCCAAGATGTTTATTTCTCAACGAAGTATACAGCTTACAGCATAGACAGGCTCACGTCAGCCAGCAAAGTGGCTGACGTCTCCTGCACACAAGGCTTGCGCCCCACTGACTGACCACTCATTGTATCCTGGTTAACCTATTTAAACAGTTGACATGGGTGTAGGGTGTCAGACTTTGGTTTGCATATTATTAGTGGCAAGTCTTTTGATCCACCTGTCTGTCTCAAACCCCTTTGTCACACAAATAGCCTAGCCACCGGCAGCTCCAGGATATCTCACCCTGGGACGGCCGACACCCAGATGCTAATCACCCAAAAATAGGTCTACTGTCTGTAGGCTATGCAAGTTGCAAAAGGCAGAAGGACACAAGAGCATTGTCAATCACACAAGGAATGAGTATAATTATGGAATATATTCTTCATATCCCCCCTTGACCATCACAGATGGTCACCTAAAAATATGGAACCATAATTATCTTAGACCCCCCTTGACCCTAAGCTGGACAATACATTCAAGACACCAAAAATAACAGCATTACAGTACAGAACTTCCCAAAAATGGTTTTCAAACAGACATCCATACATATATGAAAAATGGAAAAATGATTAGTACAGTTAACTGACATTTAAACAAGACATGCCGCTTTCAGCTCCTATTGTTACAAGAGCACTTTTTTGATATGCAATAACTACATATTTTACTACTAAACTCTGCTACCCAATGTCAATACAATATCAGTTAAGTCACTTCCTCGGACGTTACCCTGACAGATCACCTAGTGATACTCGAAAGAATCCATTGATGCGCCAGAGTTTAACCATAATAACACATATCTCTTCATATCTATAGGAAAATACCTCATTGACTCATAATTAGGCTATATGACTCAACTTATCTAATCATACGACAAACACATACCAACATGAGGCCTATATTATTTCATGTTGAAAACAAACGCGACGTACAATTTGTAATCAGAGTGACAGTTAAGTTCGTCTCCCCTCCGAATTGGACAAAGAAAGTTCTTCTGTATGCTTCTTTCTAGTTTACCTCGAAATGTTCGTTCTGCTGCACAAAGGTGAGAAAAAGTTCAATGCTGTTTTCGCTGTCCTCGTCATCATCTCTTCTCTCCCCCCTCCCAACTCTGAAACATCAGAGATGGGACGAAAAAGGAAAGCAAACATCTTCATCACAGACTCCTTCCTGTGAAGGCCCTCGGCTTAGGTCAGCCAGGCGGCCACTGCTGCTCCGTGCTGCGTCCCACAGCTCGCCGCCCGTGATTGCCGTCCCCGCGCCGACGTGATGATCAAGGCCTCCGTGTGGCTGTTGCCGCTCCATCGAACGCTCCGCAGCCCGCACCGTCCGGCGGCTGGTATCGGTCCCCGTTGCGCAACACTCCTCGCGGTGGTCTTCGTCATCATCCCCGCTGCGCAGACGAGATCACGGTCGGGTCCGCTGGAACGTCTTCGTCGCCGTTCACAAAAACTCCCCTCCACCGAAATACTATCAGACTGAAAAAAATGTCCCTGCTGGTTCTCTCGCCTGGCGCAAAAAGCACCAAAAAAGCGAACGGGATCGGCACCACTTTGAGGTATATTTTCATACCACACAGAGGAGTATTGAACACGGCAGACAGACGAGATGGAAGTTCCAAGATGTTTATTTCTCAACGAAGTATACAGCTTACAGCATAGACAGGCTCACGTCAGCCAGCAAAGTGGCTGACGTCTCCTGCACACAAGGCTTGCGCCCCACTGACTGACCACTCATTGTATCCTGGTTAACCTATTTAAACAGTTGACATGGGTGTAGGGTGTCAGACTTTGGTTTGCATATTATTAGTGGCAAGTCTTTTGATCCACCTGTCTGTCTCAAACCCCTTTGTCACACAAATAGCCTAGCCACCGGCAGCTCCAGGATATCTCACCCTGGGACGGCCGACACCCAGATGCTAATCACCCAAAAATAGGTCTACTGTCTGTAGGCTATGCAAGTTGCAAAAGGCAGAAGGACACAAGAGCATTGTCAATCACACAAGGAATGAGTATAATTATGGAATATATTCTTCACCTACTATATCACTGTTTTTTTTCATTGGCACGTTTGACTATCAATTTTTCAGCCTCCAGGAAAAAACCCTAAATACAAAGGGAAGACATAATTTCACATAACCACACCAAGGGGTAGTAATGAAGTACTGTCACCTCAAACACATGAATAACTGGAAACAAGAATTGATGATAGTCATAATTACCAGCTATATCTGCAGAATTGTGGGTGAAACTAGTGGGTTGTTGTTGCTGCAATACAATGCTATCCCATTGGCTGAGAGGTTGGCTAGGTAACTACGGCAGCCAATGAAATCATAAGTTGCCATTACCAACCTGATAGAAAGTAGACCAGCCTGCTTCGCAGCTGGTAAAGAAATATAGAAATCACATCTTTAAGTTTCCCAACTCTGGTTAAACCAGAATGTGTGCTCTAGCTGTTACAGTGATGGAAGAAGTACTCACATTTTTTACTTACAGTATGTAAAATTATCAATATTATAGAAATTGTCGGTTACAAGCACAATATAATATAAATGTATAAATGTACTTCAATACCAGAAGTAGAAGTACTCATTATGGTCCCATATCAAATATGAAAATATCAGATCCTCAAACTCACAACTTTGCGAGCGTTGTGATATATATTTAGGCCTGAAGTGGTTTTGAAATCAGTTTTAGAAAACGTAGTTATAACTTACAACTAGTACAGTAACTAAAGTTTTAAAATAATTATAGTGGAGTAAGACTAACATATTTGCCTTTGAGATGTAATGGAGTAGTAGTAAAATGTTTGAAAATTGGAAGTACTCCAGTAAAGTAAAAATACTTACTCAAAAGTGTACTTAAGTACAGTACTTGAGTAAATGTATATTATTACTTAGTTACTTTCCACCACTGCTGTTAATTGGTGGTCTGACGACCTGTGTTTGCACTGACGTGTTGGTGTGTGTCAACAGAGGCATAAACCTCCATCTTTCCATTGTCTACAAAATGAGAATGGTGATGTTTCTCCGCAATCACGGCTACTGCAAACCGATCAATGGAAACATCATTTGGACCGGCGTTATTGCTGTGTGCGAGCACATGCATGCTTATTAGGCTTTTGTGTGAGTTTGGCTTATCAAAGATGCATGTGCACTTGTCTCCACTACTTGATGGAAAGTTAAACACTGGGTATAGTGGAGGTACATTTCACAAGCTTGTGTTTTTACTTTGAATTAGTTTCCCAACCCTTTCAATGCCAGAACAATGGAGCTCCACATTAAATGGTGTGGCTTTTAGTGATGCATCACATTTTTGTCATGTAGGAGTAGAAAGGAAACACTTAATTTTGACTGTTTTTCCGACTATCCTTGGGATTGCGGGTGGGGGGTGGGTGGGATAGGGGATTGAGTTTTATTTTTTATTTTCATATTTGATATGTCTGTTTGATACTTGCCCCTGGGTTTATCACAAAAACTTGAATAAAAAGATTTTGAAAAGAAAGAAAGGAAACACTTATATGACCAAGATGTCATGTATCACTAAAACACATGAAGATACAAGTCTGTCTGTCTGTCTGTCTGTCTGTCTGTCTGTCTGTCTGTCTGTCTCTAGAGAGAGAGAGAGAGATGCCAATGTCGGTTCTATATCTGGTAAAAGCTAGCAGCAGTCAGAGTGCCCCCTGTTGACAGTTCATCATTAGTGTGCATTATTCAGCAGAGCTCCTGCTGTGTGCTCTGAGAATAGAGTTAACAGTCTGCCGAAAGAAGGTGAGATGCTGATGACACCTGGGAGAAACAGTCAGGGTAGTTATTTGCATTTCATAATTTTACACTTTGTGTCTATTTGTGACTATATTGGTGTTGTGTGTGTTTTTCTTTCTTTCTTTCTTTCTTTCTGCTGTGTGCAGACCTGCATGTTGACATGTTCTCTTTGTGTGAGCATCCAAGTGCACATTTTGCTGAATCTTAGCTCATTCTTTTACCTGCCCGTCTGTCTACTCTCTATCCACTTCATCATGAGTGTCCCCCGCCTCCTGTCTGGACATCTACAACACCTCCTAATTAAACCCTCGTGTTTTAATGAAAATTGTACCCAGCAGTCATGGAGAAACAAATGGAGGAGATGAGGCAGCAGCTGGACAAACAGTTACAGATCAACCAGGAGCTGCAGAGACGCAACACAGACCTGGGTGAGAACAAACTTAACTACGCACATACTGTACTCAATGTGTCCTTTGTCATTCTCAACGTTGTACTCCATGTCAGGGACAATGGAGCCATACTGTTGATGATGAACGGCATACACTCCGATACCATACGAGTGATTTATTGAATTTATATCGGCTTATTAATGAATGAATAATCAGAAGTTGTCGACATGGAAGAACCTTTCTATTCTTTCATGTTGTGGATTAAGGGATCCATCTTGCACCACCCTTATCCCTTATCCCTAAACTTATTTGCCATTTTTTACTATTTTGAAAATCATTTAAAAATAATAATAATTTGTATTAATAATACATCGACTCACTGGCCTTGGAACGTCTCGGAATCCCCCAGGAGGAAGTCACTAATGTTGCTCTGGAAGTATGGAGCACTGTGGTGGAGCTGTTGCCCCCGCGACCCGACTACGGATAAGCGGTTGAAGATGGATGGCTGGATGGATTTTAAAATAGTTCAACTATAGCTGATCTACATCTACACGTGTGAGCTTGAGGATCAGCTATTTGAACTATTTAAAAATGGCAAATAAGTTAAGGGATAAGGGTTAAGGGGTGATATACAGTAGCCCTATGTCTCTATACTGTAATCGGGGCGGCTGTGGCTCAGGAGGTAGAGCAGGTCGTCCAATGATCAGTGGGTCGGCGGTTCGAATCCCGGCTCCTCCTGTCTACATGTCGAAGTGTCCTTGGGCAAGACACTGAACCCTACACTGCCTCCAATGAGTTGGTCGGCGTGAGCTCGCCACCATTGGTGTGTGAATGTGGGAAGTGAGGACACTGGCGTCGACTGTTCGCCGCTTCACCTCCCAATGTATGAATGAATCAACCATTGTAAAGCGCTTTGAGCACTTGGAAAAGCGCTATAAAAATGCAATTCATTATTATTAATCCACTATTCTAGTCTACACTATTGTGGGCTTTACATTTTCTTTACACCATATTAGGCTACATAAATCTAAATGTATACAACAACTGTCAACTGTGTAAATGTATTTTATGTGAACTTATAGTATACTGAATATGAATACATACAATATTGGGCATACTTATTCCCCATTTCCATAATGTAGACTGATCAGGTAAATCAAAGTGAACCATGCATATATATTCTTTTTTATAAAGTATATTTATTGGGGTTTTTTTTAAGAAAAACAGACATTACACAACAAGAACATAATAACAAACAAAAGAAAAGAAAAGAAAAACAGCTCAGGCACAACACTATTATAAATAAAAAGATTGAATATACAAAGACATGAGAAGGACAATGAACCATAATGACAAGTGACTTTCGAATTTTCATAGACTCCCAATCAGGGAATACATCCATACAGTACATTAATACATATATTAAAAAGGCAGACAACAGTTATCATAGGCACCAAATCACCAAACAAGAGCAGACCCATGCATGCTCCACTCAAAGGCGGCAACCGCCACCCCCCCCCCCCCCCAGGCGGCAGGGCCACCGCCCCAAGAAGTGGCCCCGACGCAACGCATCGAGACCCCTGCCCGGGCGACCACCCCCCCATACCCAAAGGGCAGACAAGCCCCCGCCCCAAAGCAGAGCACCCACTAGGGAAGAATGCTGGCATATAAGATATCTAAGGTTGGTACGGAAAACCTCCAAGTACCATGGCAGACAGTGTGGTTCCAATATGATTCAAATAAGGGTCCCACATTTTGTAGAAAGTGTCCAATTTAGAATGCAACATGCATGTAATGTATTCACAAGGAATACAGCCCATTATAATATTATGCCATGATTTCTTTGATGGAGCAACATCCTTGATCCAAAACAAAAGAATATTTTTCCTAGCAGCAAATGTTAATAAGTTGAACAACCTCTTATGTTTGACATCAATGACATGAACATCCGGGAGACCAAGTAAAAGACACAACGGATCTAAATCGATCGAGACACCAAAAATAACAGAGAGTTCTGTCACAATGTCATACCAATAGTTCTGAAGCTTCACACAGGACCAAAGACAGTGAACGTAATTACCAATCTCTGTCTTGCACTTATAGCAAAATGGGGACGCACTGACATCCATTTTGTTCTTGAGAGCAGGAGTTATATGTATACGATGTAATATTCTGAACTGGATGGATTTAGTTCGGTTACAAACTGAAATCTGTTTCGTATAGGCCCACATATCTGCCCAGCCCTCATCATGAATAGAGACGTCCAGTTCTTTTTCCCAGGACTGCTTAGTAATCTGAGAGGATATAGATGAGTAGGAATTCAAGACGTCACAGAAAATTGAAATGTGTTTCTTAGATAATTGCAAAGAGAGTGCTCGTTCTACCTGTGAAGCGGAACTATTGGCTAAAAGTGAAGTGTCCTCAGTAATAAAATGTCTAATTTGTAAATACCTGAAGAAGTCAGATTTTGGCAACCCATGACGCTGCTGCAATTGTGTGAAAGACCTCAAGGTATGGCCATCAAAAAGGTCTCCAAGTTTGGTAATGCCCTTCTCATGCCAGGTCCTAAAGCCTGCAGCTGAGTGTCCCGGCCTAAAGTCAAGGTTGCCTACCACTGGAGTAAGGGGAGATGTCAATTTAGCGATGGGGTTAGAACAAAATTTCCTAATAGACTTAAGGTCCTTTATGAATAGAACCATACAAAATTGATTCAACACTATTAATTCAGATCTGTCAGAGAGAGTGAGATTTCAATCATAAATAGGGACTCATCATAACACTATTAACGTAAAGTGTAATGTTTTGTCCATGCAGAGAAAAGACTCCAGGAAAAAGAAAAGCTCTTGCAGGAGCTACATAGTCACTATCATGACCTAGGTAAGAGCACATGACACACAGCTACATAGCCACTATCATGACCTAGGTAAGAGCACATGACACACAGCTACATAGTCACTATCATGACCTAGGTAAGAGCACATGACACACAGCTACATAGTCACTATCATGACCTAGGTAAGAGCACATGACACACAGCTACATAGTCACTATCATGACCTAGGTAAGAGCATATGACACACAGCTACATAGTCACTATCATGACCTAGGTAAGAGCACATGACACACAGCTACATAGTCACTATCATGACCTAGGTAAGAGCACATGACACACAGCTACATAGTCACTATCATGACCTAGGTAAGAGCACATGACACACAGCTACATAGTCACTATCACTATCACACACACACACACACACACACACACACACACACACACACACACACACACAAAAATGTGTTATGCATCCATTCTGTCTGCCTGGTTTTGTCCACTTCAGAGTTCCCTTCCCACAGTGGTAATGACATTAACCCAGTGGTCAGGAAGAGTCGTGCAGCCGTCATGGCCTCAGAGCCAATCCCTGAAAACCTTGAAATCAAACAGACTAAATTCAAGAAAACTTCCAGGTTAGTGGTCAGCACAGTGTGATGTCATGTTTTGAAATCATTGTCCTTGTGTGGTGGTTGACTGAGTACCTTTTTGCAGGCTTTGTGCAGCAAACCTGATACAAATGGGAAACGAGGAATGTCCAAAAGTTAAATTATTATTATGTTAATCCTCTTCGTGCTGGATAGCACATAAGGTCTTCACCAACGAACGCCAATGCTGTCTGTCTTCTGCCCAATGTTGCAGTTGGCCCCAGGTCCACGCCAACTCTTTCATTTCTCTCTCCACTGATCTTCTCCAGGTCTCTTTGGGCCTGCCTCTTTTTCTTTTCCAAGGTGGTGTCCATCTCATGGCTACCCTTGGGATGGCACTTGGGTCCATTCTGCAAACATGTCCGATCCACATCCACCTTCTGAACTTGATCACATTTGACAGTGGGGTCAGGCATGTTCTCCTGTACAGGTCTCCGTTGGAGACTGTCATGGGCCAAAATATCCTCAGTATTCTCCTTTGGAATACATCTAGCTTGTGACAGATGGCCTGTGTCACTTTCCACGACTCTGCCCCATACAGGAGAACCCCCAGGACGTTGCTCTTAAATATACTCAATTTGGTCTTTATACTAATCTTGCCTGATCTCCATATCGATTTTAATATGGCAAAAGCTCCCCGTGCCTTACAGATCCTGCTTTCTACATCTGCCCCTGAATCCCCATCTGTTGTTAGCTTGCTTCCAAGGTAGATGAAATCCTGGACTTAATACGTTTTGTCTCATCTGCGTTGATGGTGAGACCAATCTGTTTGATAAAGTTAAACTCAAAAAAGGTTTATTCCATTATCCTAGGTTTCAGGTTGATGACTATAAGTATTTGGGTTCATATACTGTATATCTTCTTCCCAAAAGGACTTTCAAATTAGGAAGGGTATGACCTGGTCAGCCTGCAATGACATGCATAAGATCTGGTCATCCCAGCTTAGTAAGATGCTCAAAGTAAAAGTATTTAAGACGACCATCGAGCCGATTCTACTTTATGCCTCCGAGACATGGACACTTTCTTTTTTTTTTAATATTTTTTTATCCCACGATTTTGTGACCCATTTTTCACCCCTGTGTCAATTATCTAATGATGATCCTGGGCCCTACACACCCTCCACCAACCTAGTCCCCCATATATGGGGGACATGGGGAGAGCAACGGACTTGAACTCATGCTTCCGTCCTGCCTGAGTGTCCAAGTTGCTCCTTTACACCTGACAGGGGGGAGTTTCCCTGGTTGGACGTAGCGCGTGGAAGGAACACGTTATTCCAACCAGTTCCTTTCCCCTCCATCAGGCGCCCCGGCTGGCCAGGGGGAGGCAGTTTAGAGACCAGGATTACTGCATGTTTTTTGTGGGGGTACCTACCCTAGGGGACACGGGGAGAACATGCAAACTCCACACAGAAAGGCCCTTTCGGCCCAGGCCGTAGCGTAACGGTCTGGGCACCGGACTGGTAATCCAGTCGCAGTGTGCCGCGGGTTCGACTCCCGGACCCGACACGGCCTTTACTGCATGTCATCCCCCTATCTCTCTCCCGTTTCCTGTCAGCCTACTGTCTGTCCCTTCAAAAATTAATAAAAGGCGTAAGCCGCAAAAAAATATCTTAAAAAAAGAAAAAAAGAAAGGCCCTTTCGCCAACCCCGCCTCGGGTATGGGCACTGATGACGAAACACGCCGCCAGCACCAACAGCGTCCCGAGCAGGAATCAAACCCAGGACCTTCTAGCGGTGAGGCGAAAGCACTATACCAACTGTGCCACCGTGCCCCCGACATGGACACTTTCAAAGAAATTAGAGAAACGGTTCGATGGCACGAACACCGCCTTCTAATGAGAGTGCAAAATCTCTCTTGGAAGAGCCACCAATCGACTAATCTAGTATACAAGCAACCTTCCCCGTGTTTCTTCACTAGTCCGATCCAGAAGAACACAGTTTGCCGCCTCAAAGCAGACCAGAGGTAGAAAACTGTCGTTCACTGATGCCATCGCTAGGGACACATGCATCAGTAAGCAGGAACCGGGGATGGCAATGAAGGACCGGAAAGTCTGGCGTGGCATTGTGAAATCCATGATCTCTACCGCGGTCGAAAGATTATGATGAGGTTACTCTTTTTGATCATCAGCAGGTACTTTTGGATTAAAGCTGGGGTCATCCAATTGGAAAGAGAATCACCAAATTCAGAAATAATTTCCCATTTGGGTTGGAACCATGATTTGGTGTAATTTTCACATTCCTCTTCATTCAATGTTGATATTGTGTGAGAGCATCTTTAAACTGTTGCAACATGAACATTAGTGGCATCTTTCATCTGGTCTTTGATTATGTTGATGCGCCAAGTGAGTTGAGTGAGTTTCCTTTTCTGAATATGGCACATTTCTTTCATTTCCTCAGTCAGACTGCCTTTGTTTTAAGTAACAGATTTTGTATTGACTTTCGTTTGAAATGTACCCAGTCTACATACTGTGAAATAAAAATGTCAATCAATCAATCAAGAGTAGGCAGACTTTTAGTAGACATTTCGTCAACTATTTTTCAAAGACCTCAGTATTTAAAGTTGATTAGTCAACCTAAATCGGCCTATAATAATAAAGAACGGTACAGAACAAACTACAGTACTTAAATATAGTACACCAGGCTGACACTGACAGTACACAGATGTTTTCACGTTTCATTATGCAACTCTTCTCATGAGTAACACTGTCGAGTGAGACAGACGTTTAGCTGCACCAGCTGACTACTGCGTCAAATCCTCAGTTTTAATCAAATCAAATCAAATCTATTTATATAGCACATTTAAAAACAACTCTCATTGTACCAAAGTGCTTCACAAATGCAATACAATACAATACAATACAATTCAGTGCAGAAGACGTCAATAATAAAACAGGCATATAGGACAGAATAATCTAAAAGGAAAGGTGCAAGCACAACCATATTCTGAGGTGAACATTATGCCGAAAGATTTACAAGCTCTCAAAGCACCACATTGTGAGCTTGCAGATCTGATATTGCTGGCAAAGAGACCTAGGGTGCAGAAGGAAAAAGTAGGGGGCCAAGTATAGACCCTGGTTCTCGAAGCCACCTGAGACTTTCCATAAATATGACATCAACACATTTGAACTTCCGTTTCCCTCAATCGCTAGTGAGACGAGTCTGATCGTCAAGGCTATCCAGAAGAATGACTTCCTCAGTCGCCTTGATGATGAACAGACGGCCATGATGGTGGATCTATTGGTGGCCAGTGACTACAAACCCGGGAACGACGTCATTAAAGAGGGATCCGAAGGGGACAGCATGTACATAGTCGCAGGTAAGGATATACGCTCGCTCGCTCGCTCGTGCGTGTGCGTGTGTGTGTGTGTACACCCAGGGACTGACTTGGTTGCCCACACTAGGCCTAGCCGGACACAAATAAATTCAATATGCAATCTGTCACTTTAACCCATTCTGACCTGAGATCAGATTCATACGAGGTTTCCACTGGACACACACTGGTCTGATTAACCCATTCTGACCTGAGATCAGATTCTAAAAATGTCAGTAGTTCTTCGATTATTCAAAAATAGCAGACCTACAAGCTCGTATCGCGCCACTCGGTGGCGCGATATGAGCTTGTAGATCTGCTATTTTTCAAAAGCTAAAGCATAACATGATGCCAACACCAAAATGGGTGCCCGTTCAGAATGGGTTAAGAGGGCATATACAGTACAGTAGTAGTTATGTATGTATACAGTAGATATAAATTATGCATAATGTATGCAATATGTACAGTCCTGTGCAACATATCTCTCTCCTATAGCTGGCGAACTCATTGTGACCCAGGGAGGACGTCAACTCAGAACCCTCAACGTGGGCGACGTGTTCGGGGAGCTGGCCATCTTGTACAACTGCAAACGCACAGCCACAGTTAAAGGTAAGGCTCCGTTATGATATTCTAGATATTTATGGAAGTCATAATGAGACACATCTGCTGCACTCAGCATGTATTGCTCCACAGGAACAATCCGTGTGCAATATCCTTTGTGAATTATTCACTTATAACCACTTTCAACCTGGCGTCCTTATTTTCGGTGTGTCATTACAGGCGTGCATCATACTGCATGACGCCGTGTCACACTGCTTTTTTGTGAAATAGCATTGTAAAAAAGTGTTTAAATCAAGATAGACAGAGAGTCATAAAATGACATCAATGTGGTGTGTCACTCTCACTCTCTCCCTCTCTCTGTTACAGCAAAGACAGTGGTGCGTCTGTGGTGCATGGAGAGACAGACCTACAGAACCATCATGACCAACAAGTCCAAGAAGAAACGCGAGCAGATCATGGGCTTTTTGAAGACGTGAGTGTATAGGTTGTGGACTTGAATATGTACATGCAGTAATATGTACAGTACTCGGGTCACTTTTGTCTGTCTACACCAAATCTCTCCAAAGATAGCCGATCTACAAGCTCATACAACTCGTTGCAATGTGCTGCCTGCTGCATTGTGAGCTTGTAGATTGGCTATTTCTAGCTAAAGTTCTGCTCAGAATATGGATGCTGGGGGTTCAAATGGTTAATCCGACAAAAAGAACACCATGAACCAATGCAAGGATTGAAAGCAACAGCATCACTATATGCTTTAGAGATGTGTCAAGTATTTGATGTTGTTCTTTTGTAGTGGTAGAGGACATATTTTAATAAAGTAACCAACCAACCACCATGTGTCATTTCAGCTCTCGTACCCTGAAAGACCTGAATGACATCCAGTTGTCTAAGCTCATTGACTCCATGGAAGAGGTGATGATACACACTGTACAAAAAAACAAACATTTGACTTTGTTCATGGACCAGGAAACAATGTACTTCAAAAAGTATAATGATATTTAAAGTTTTTCCTTCTACCCATTTAGACCCGAGGCTGATTAAAAAAAAGGCTTCTAAATCCTAACAGTTTTCTGAAAAACCTTGCACTCGCTGCCACGCTATGAGCTTGTAGATCTGCTATTTTTTCAATAGCTAAAGTATAACATAATGCTTAAAACACCAAATGGGGTTCCCATCCTGAATAGGTTAAAAGACAAAAATACTGTCTATAGTGTTGTGTAAAAGTGATGATCAATTTCCTCAATTTGATTCTTTCCTATAGGTGAAGTTCCAGAATAAGGACGTGATAGTTCGAGAGGGCGATGAAGGGAACACATTCTACATCATCCTGAAAGGAGAGGTACGGTAAAGCAGACGATATGCTTTTAACCCATTTAGGCCTGACCTCAAAATAATAAATAAAAATCTTCTAAATCCTCCAGTTTTCTGAAATAAATATTTTCACGATTTTTCAAAAATAGCAGACCTACAAGCTCGTAGCGCACCACTCGGTGAGCTTGTAGATCTGCTATTTTTCAATAGCTAAATTATAACATGTAAACAATGTTTAAAACACCAAAAGGGGTTCCCGCCCAAAATGGGATTTAAACTCCCCCAATAATAAGTCATTTGGTATACGGTTTATTTTAGAGGTGTAAACGTTAATCAAACTAATTGAATTATTATTATAAAAATGTTTGATAATAATAATAATCTCAATTTTTTATTATGTCATTATAGGCAAAGATATTTCCAAAATGCCAAAGAAATGTCAAAAATTGTGAAAATAGGCAAACCTAATAATAATCTATAAAATATATACGCTCACGTCACATCCATCGTAATGCGTCTCCTATACTATTTTTGCACTCCACCATTGTGCGACAAAGTATAAAACAACTGACTCTTAAGTGGTTTAAAAAAATAAAAAATAACATGCTTCTCAATTAATTGATTAATGGAAGAAGAAAAAGATGGTAGTTGCAGCACCTGGTTTAGTTTACACAGGATGAAGTAGTCTTGTTTGTAATGCCTACATGTAGGATGCACATGTGCTCTCTATCCCAGTGGTTCAAAAGAGAGATTAGACTTTTGCCTGGGACCCAAACTAGTGCAACTATCAAATATACTTTTATAGATTTTATTATATATTATTACTTTTATTCATGGTATTTCTTAGGTTTGTTTGTTTTAAAATGTATAACATTATTTAAATTGTTTTAATTAAAAAAGAAAATGTGTAGGAAAAGAAAATTACTATATGTTTTAAGTCGTGACCCCATGAACAATTCTGTGTCTTTCTTTCGGTCTCTCAATCTACCTCTGCGTGTGTGTGTGTGTGTGTGTGCCCTCAGGTACTGGTGACTAAGAATGTCAACGGCCACCAGAAACAGATTCGGCGGATGGGAAAAGGGGAGCATTTCGGGGAACAAGCCCTCATACGGTAACCCTGGAAACGCTTGTGCCTGATGCAATCGCTTTCGTCAGGGTGCAACAAAGTGTTTGTTTTTACTGTATCTTCTGCTGCTGCTGCCGCCGCCATCTTAATTGTAACAATTTGGTCCCCAGTCTCCCCACGCTCCTTTAGGTTATTTTTGCCACTGTTTATTTGCACATACAGGATATTTGTCTCTTGCATGTAGCCGTCCTATAACTATAGGAGCAGGAAGCGCCATTGCCCGGGAACCTATAGTGAAAACAGAAGATCTACAAGCACACAACATGTCGCTTTGCACCATGTTGCAAGCTTGTAGATCGGCTATTTTCACTACTTCTTAATTAATGGAATTTCTTAGATTTGTTTGTTAAAAAAAATATATATATACATATATATACATATATATATATATATATATATATATATATATATATATATATATATATATATAATATATATATATAAATAAAATTACTTTTGAAATATATCAAATATAAAATAAAATTAGATTTTTACTCTAGGCGACGGCGTGACCCATGACAATTGGTCTGTGGCAGCACTTAATGACATGTCTGTTTGCCATTTGCAGGGAGATCTTGAGAACTGCCACCTGCACTGCTGATGGCCCCGTTACCTGCTTCTCCATTGACAAAGAGTGAGTTCTGGTCCCCCATTAAAAAGCCACGTTTGAATGTCACAGTTCTGTGCTGTTGACATTCTGCAGCCACTGTGTGACCCTGCATGTAACAAATGCTATACACAGCCATGAGTCTCCTGCTTTCACTGGTTCAGTAGCATGTACTGTTGTGTAGCCGCTCTTCACAACAAAATCCAATGTTGGTTTAACTCCTTGGGTGTAAAAATGTAATCAAATGAGAGAATGTTATTGGCCGTAGCTCATCATGCCTTCTCCGTTCTATCGTGCAGGGTATTTGAAGAGACTATTCCTGTTGAACAACTGGAGCTGTTTGATGAGTAAGTAATGCAAGCCACTGTCTCTCACACATATTACACTATTACCATTACATTATTCACCCTTTATGTCTGAATAACTATTAAACCCACGGTAGCGTGTCTTGATGATCAAGTGTTTAAATCAAGATACACCACCTCTCTCTCTCTCTCTCTCAGCTCCAAGGTGCTACAGGAGGTGGTAGCTGTAGCTCCAGAAAAGCCATGGTGAGCCTAAATATATATTGGTAATTGAAGGAGTAGGTGGATAATGCCATGTACGAACAAATCGATTTAATCAATACAAAATGTATAGTTTGTAATAAACAAAACACTTTTGTGCAGATTTGTTTTTAATAGCTAATATAGCAGTATAAAACTCTCTCACTCTACCTCTCAGTCCTGGTTCCACTATGGTGCTTAAGGACCTTCTACCAGTGTTATACCAAGAGGGTCGGTATCAAGGAGAGCCTGTCACCCTTGGTGTTGGTGGCTTTGGCCGCGTTGAGCTGGTGAGTATGTGTGTGTTAAATGAGTGACACTGTCACTTTCCTTTTGTCGTCAGGTGAAACCTGACTAGTGAAAGCTCATGAAATGTAGACGACATAGTCATCACCCTAGTCATACTGACGTGGTGACTTGATTGGCTGCTTCTAGCCAATGGGAAGGGGAGAGGCAAATATCCCTGGCAGCCACGCAGGCTGCATACACATACATTGCAACGCAGCAGAGAAGCATGCTGCCTCACAGTCACATTCACGGAGAAGGAAGAGTATCGATATGACTAGTACTCGATATAACTTCAAATCAAATGCGGCTGCCAATGCAAAGCCACAACAAAACAGTCATTGAACCACGCACAGAACGTCGGAAACTAACACAAACAACGGCCGCGAGGCAATAATCAGACTAATATGACAAATTCTTTCACCTGACAAATATCACTATGTTATTGTCTCCACCAGGCCGAAGGCATGTGGGGAGAGTATGTTTTGCACTCCGTCCGTCCGTGTGTCCGTCCGTCCGTTTGTGTGTCCGTCCGTGTGTCCGTGAACAGCTAATCTCGGCCACCGTTAACCCGCTCGATACCACATTTTGTACACACACTCCCTGGATGCCAACGATGAACCTCTGCCCCAAACTTTCCAGAACGGCCTGTTATAGCGCCACCAGGAGGCCGCTTTGTGCAAAACAAGTTTTTGCACAGTACACCTACAGATTTTGTCCAAACATCGCGCAAATTGGTACACAGTCTCTCTAGAGCTATTCAACGAAACGGCTCTTTCAGATTTCTCAGACTCCATCCTGATTGGTTAACATTGGCTTCCAAAGTTCACAGGAGTGCTCAGTTTCAAACAAAATGCTGCAAATCATGAACACATAGCGTGATTTCCGTGACATTGTGCACCCACATTCCCACTAGGCCGAGGACGAAATGACACATGAACAATTTCAACTCAGCCTCAAGGTGGCGCTATAACTGGCCCAAAAGTGTTTTTACCTCTAACTGCACGGATCTGTGGATAACTTTGTATGCCAACTCCCTAGAGGCCAAGGAAAAACCTTTGCCTGGAATTTTTCACATCTGCTCTTTATAGCGCCACCAGGAGGCCGACATATGTAAAACACATTTTCTATTATTACTCCTTCAGATTTTATCCAAATTTCACGCAAATCGCTACACATGATCTCCATAGTCATGTGATCAAGACAGGTTTTTTTGATTTCTCATATTCCATCCTGATTGGCCACGATTGGCTCCTACACTTTTCAGGAGTAGCCCGCTTTGTACAAATCGCCACAACTCCTCAACGCAGCGTCCGATTGCGATGAAACTGTGCACGCATATTCCCACTAGGCTAAGGAAGAAATGCCACTTGACAGTTTTCAACAGCCTGATGGTGGCGCTACAACAAGCCAAGTCGCGTCATGCACTCGCGCACACACACACACACACACACACACACACACACACACGCACACACACACACACACAACCGGTCGATGCCAAATTTTGCACACACACTCCCTGGATGCCAACGATCAACCTCTGCCCCAAACTTTCCAGAACGGCCTGTTATAGCGCCACCAGGAGGCCGCTTTGTGCAAAACAAAAACATTGTACCTGCATCCCTCCAACACCAACCTCCGGCCCAAATCTTCCTCAACAGCCTGTTATAGCGCCACCATGAGGCCACAACCTGACCTGCCCTGGTGGAGACCTGTGCCAATTGGCACTTTATCTAGTTTCTTTATGTTTTTCTTTTAATATATTTTGTGGATTTTTTTTGGCTACTAATTATCATCATCTCATGTCATTAATTTCTGCAAGGTGACCTCGGCACAGCATGGTAAATACTATGCCCTGAAACGGGTCAGTAAGAAACACATTGTTGCCAAGCGACAGGAGGAGCACGTGCTGTTTGAGAAAATGATACTCAAAGCCATTCAGTGTGACTTCATCGTCAGGTGACTATGCATTTGAAACTCACAAGACACTCTGCCATTGGGGAGGGTTCTGCTTGGAAGATGGGGGGGTATGAGGGCCGTGTGGGGTTATGGGGGGGCTTTCAGCTAGGAAGGGGACGGTCATAGCGAAAGTGGAACAAGAGCAAAAGACAGAAGGCTAGTGTGTGTGTGTGTGTGTGTGTGTGTGTGTGTGTGTGTGTGTGTACGCCTGCGTGCGTGCATGAGGGGGTAGGTGTGTGACAATATTCTTGGTAAAAAAAAAAAAACAGCATTCTCTGATATCTTACTCATTTCTGTCTAGGCTCCATGCTGGCTTCAAAGACACCCGTTACATCTACATGATCATGGAGTTCTGTGGCGGAGGGGAGATCTGGACCAAGCTCAAAGAAGTGTGAGAAGTCACAGGCCCGCCGAGGGGCTAAACAGTATTCATCCAAGTGTGCCCTTTTTTGGGGGCGTCTCTCCTGGCTGACAATCTCTTAACCGTCCTCTAACCTGATCTCTCTACTTGCCAGAGGGCGTTTTGACGAACCCGTTGCCGTGTTTTGCACCGCCTGCGTGGTGGAGGCCTACGCCTACCTCCATAAGAAGCGCATCATGTACAGAGACCTGAAACCTGAGAACCTGATGTTGGACGGGAAGGGCTATGTCAAACTGGTGGGTCCCACTGTGTGTGTGTGTGTGTGTGTGTGTGTGTGTGTGCACATGTTTGGCTAATTTATGCTTCATTATAAAACCACAGTGGTGTAGATTTGTGTAGAAGTGAAAATGTAACAATTTTAAGTAAACCAATTCAAAATAAGCAACTGAAGTCATTAAAGGTATATTCAGTGATTTCACTTAATTCAAATAGCACTTATTTTTTTTAGTTTTGTTGTGGTAATCCTCCCTACTATAGAGTGTGCCGACCATATAAGGAGTTCCTCCCTGTCCCCAGTTAATCCCTGGGGCCAGCCTTCATCCATAGTTAGAGAGGGGCTTTCCGCCAATCATGATCGAGTGGGGGCGGGCCTTGGTGTGCGTGCTGTTGGCCTGTTGCGTACTGTAGTGCGTGCATGTGCACATCTTGTTACCGGGGCGGACCGGGGGGGGGGAGGGGGTTTCCAAATCACTGAATGCTCCTTTAACCAAAATTATCTATTTAGAAATGGTCCACTCCAAAACCTGGCCTAGTGGTCCAGACGCATGCCACATATTAGGCTGGCAGCGCGCCACGTGTTCGAGTCCCGTTCATGACGACCTTTGCTGCATGTCTCTCCCTGTCTCTTCCTCCATCTTTCCTGTCTGTCTTCACTGTAACTATATCGATAAAGGCACAAGGGAAAGGTGATGAAGCTATACTTTAGGAATGTTTTGGGGGAAGAAACATACTTGATCAGAGATTGAGTTTTCTAAAGATTTAAAACACACATTGAACACATGGAATGGGAACCCCTTTTGGGGTTCTTGTTCCTATGACAGTATAGCAAATTAGCAACATAACATATTTCAATTTTTTAATAAATATTTTAAGGATCTTTGAATTTTTTGATTTAGAAGGCGTTTGTAGAATCGGCCTCAGTCATAAATGCGTTAAAAATCCCAGAATCAGAAAATAAAGCACGCACATCCACTCGCTAAAAACCAGGTGCTGGGCAGAGGGCATGAATAAAAATAAATGAATAAATAAATAAATAAAAAGTCTGCACATTGGATCATGTTCCAAAGTGTAAATTGTACCGGATCCTTTAGTTTACACCATTGATCCAATGTGCAGACTTTATTGTTTTTAATGATTGACTTCATCCATAAGTAATAGGCTGGATAATGTACTGTGAGGTGATCATTATTGGACAATAAAACCCCTTCGGGGCGAAGATGGTCCTGGGATATGAATTGGTTCTGCTTCAACTCGGTCAGGGTTTGTTTTCCAGTAATCACCGCCTCAAAGTACATTAACTCTAATATGCTGTATATCTAGCTAGTAGTGGTACTGTATAATTGATTTTTTCTTTTTTTAAGAAAAGAAAAAGCATCAATATTTCAGAGATGTTCCCAGATGTAGCACAGGGGTTAAGACCTCTGTATATAGTACTACAGCTTACCTCTGTTGGCATGAGCTCAAATTCCCCCTCTTTCCAATATTCTCCCTATTGCCTCAGCTCTCAGCCTTCTGCAGTATCTGTAGCTACGTCACTACCAACCAAGAATTTGTATTAGTTAGGTGCTCCTACTATTGGTGAACATTTTTTTCTGCAGTCTCCTCTTCTATGTCATCCATAGAATGTATTTACAGTATATGTTTATATAACTACACTGCTACTACTCAATATTCCTATTGACTACAATTTAACACAGTCGTCCATGCATTCCCCTACATATTGTTTTTCAATATAATAATCCACTGTGTGGAGTTTGCATGTTCTCCCCGTGTCCCCTAGGGTAGGTACCCTCACAAAAAACATGCAGTAATCCTGGTCACTAAACTGCCTCCCCCTGGCCAGCCGGGGCGCCTGATGGAGGGGAAAGGAACTGGTTGGAATAACGTGTTCCTTCCACGCGCTACGTCCAACCAGGGAAACTCCCCCCTGTCAGGTGTAAAGGAGCAACTTGGACACTCAGGCATGAAGGAAGCATGAGTTCAAGTCCGTTGCTCTCCCCTTGTCCCCCATATATGGGGACTAGGTTGGTGGAGGGTGTGTAGAGCCCAGGATCACATTAGATGATTGACACAGGGGTGAAAAATGAGTTACAAAATCGTGGGATAAAAAAAATATATATTAAAGAAATGAGGGAGCGCTGCTCACCCCTGCTGCTTGGCAATTGTAACTTGCTAAATTAATTTTCTACCGAAAATGACAATATGCATCTTGTCGATTGTTCGAACAGTGAAATATAAGTTAGTCTCAACTGAGCAAAGGGAGTTTTGATGTACTTTTACGCTGATCTTGATTCATACATGAGTGAATGTGTGTACAGTGTCAAATCACATGATATATTACCTATTTTTCTGTGCATATGGGAATTGGTTCTGGTTAAGGTGGTGTGTGTGTGTGTGTGTGTGTGTGTGTGTGTGTGTGTGTGTGTGTGTGTGTGTGTGTGTGTGTGTGTGTGTGTGCGCGCGCACACGTGTGTCCTGATGCAGGTGGACTTTGGCTTTGCCAAGGAGCTGGTGCGTGGTGAGAAAACCTACTCGTTTGTGGGAACTCCCGAGTACATCGCCCCAGAGATTATTCAGAACCATGGACATGATTTCGCAGTTGACTTCTGGTCCCTCGGTGTACTAGTGTATGAGCTACTAGTGGGAAGGTAATAATAATCAAACCTCAACTTCATTGCCACTGTTATGACCCTAGTCCATAAGACGTTCTAGGGGATGGAGGGTGTAACGTTTAACCCATTCTGACCTGAGATCAGATTCATACCAGGTTTCCACCGGACACACACTGGTCTGATTAACCCATTCTGACCTGAGATCAGATTCTAAAAAATGTCAGTCGCTCTTCGATTTAAAAAAAAAATAGCAGACCTACAAGCTCGTATCGCGCCACTCGGTGGCGCGATATGAGCTTGTAGATCTGCTATTTTTAAATAGCTAAAGCATAACATGATGCTGACACCAAAATGGGTGCCCGATCAGAATGGGTTAAAATAGCCGGAAAAAGGAAAGGGATAACCAAGGTTACATCATGAGAATGTATTAATAAAACAAAACCATTGAGTCAAATATGCTCTAGTATATTGGTGAAATCAGATTTCTAATTATCACCAAAATAACCAAGACATAATAACTAAAGAATGCTTAAGTAAAAGGAACAATACACACAGAGGCACCGTTGTCTGTCACTACAGGCAACCAAATACACCTCAAGAAGAATCTATCTGGTAGCCAGGAGTTTATGTTTATATACGGATCCCCATTAGAGACACATGAATGAGCCTCTAGACTTCCTGGGGTCCTGAACAAAGCAAGTACAATACAGACATACAACTAAAAATTCAAATCAAGGGGGCATGGTGGCACAATTGGTAGCGCTGTGATGATAGGTCCACATAGCAGCAGGTATGTCCATAATTGGACAATAATGTCCAATAAATGAGCCAGAGATCATTTGTTTGGTCCAATAGACATAGAGGATATGAACTCCAGCTTCTATTCATAATCACAAACAGGACACTCCTTGAACCAGTAGATGGCAGCATAACAGCATGAACCATGGAACAGGTCAACACAGTAGCTTATAGGATTCAATAAATATAACAATCTATATCACAGTCACAAATAGTCTTTATGCTGCGGTGATAAATATTTGCAGTGCTGTTCAAAAGGCTGTACAATTTCAAGTCTCATGTCTTTACAGCCCTCCATTCTCCAGTTCTGAGCCGCAGAAGATTTATGCCAAGATCCTGGATGGGGTGCTCAAGTACCCCCCTTACATGAGTGAGGCAGCCAAGTCCCTCATCAGTAAATTGTGCAGGTGAGAGAGTACAGTATAATGTAAAATGTAATAAAAACAAAATACAAAACTACTTTTCTTGTGATGTGAAAACACATGTGAAAATTAATTGTAATGTCCTGCTCTGGTTGATAGGCCACGGCCAGGTCAGAGGTTAGGAAACACCAAGAATGGAATCAAAGATGTTCGACACCACAGGTAATGCTTATTGTGTTGCTCTGTGTGTCTGTGTTCTCTCAATGTACAGTCACTGTAGTTCTATATAGCTTAATGTGTAGAGAATGGCATAATACAATCTAGGGTTAACCAGTCCATTCATTAAAGGATTTAATTCCCGTTTGACACTCATATCAAAAGCTGGCAGTTGAAATAAATAATAATTTAATCTGTAAGTTGGCACTTTGGATAAAAGTGCCCCCGATAAAAGCGGGTGTCTTATTTTCCAACACTATTGATGTTTCAAAGAAAAAAGAATCAAGGCACTCTTCGTCTTCTGGTGAAAAGCGTTAAAAAGCCTTTATTGATGTGGTAATAGAATGGGATAGCCCATGCATAGTGGCCAGCAAGGCCTTCTTCAGGGTGTTCATGTTTTTTCCTTTTCAGTTTAAGTTCACTTTCCTTGCCTCATATCTGGATACTTTCCACTTTAGAAAATGAATGTGTCTCAAGACACTTTACATGAGGAGCAGGGTCAAGGGTCAAGGCCATGCTCTTACAGAGACACACATTTCCCCCAAGAGCCAGCGCTTGGCGAAGACAGCAAGGAAGAAATAATGGAACGAAAATCAATAGCAGGACCTGGATCTATAGGGTGGACGACCATCTACCGTGTCACCAAACCCATTTTTCTTTCCTCTGCAGGTGGTTTAGCAGTATGAACTGGCACAAGCTGCGAGTGGGGCAAGTGGACGCTCCAACTATGCGTCTCATACGCAAGGTCAGTCCAAACACTATGACTCAGCATTAGGGATGTCCCGATACACTTTTTTCGTTTCCGATCCGATTCCGATCCAACAATGTCTGTGTTAGCCGATACCGATACTGAATACCGATACCAGAGTGCTTTTTAAAAAAGTGCAAAGTACTGTCTGTAACTTAAAGGACAACTTTAGTTTTTTTCAACCAAGGTTCATGTTTTAGGTTGTTATTAGAGAAAGTAAAAGATGAGTGTTATTTTTTTTCCATTTGCTGCTTTCTTTCGTTTTAGGGATTTTAGCTGTTTTGTACAGGGGGGCGGGGGCATTCGAGCATGGTGCTAAATATGTATTTCTTTACAAAATATTATGGAGATTTATTTTTTTATTATTTACTATAGCCCTAATAAACCCCAGGAAATTACATCTGGCCACAAATAAATCACAGAATCTACTGAATGTGAAGGTAGCCTAGTGGGGGGAAGCCACACTGTGTGTCATAGGCACATTTAGTAGATCTCGTGATGTTTTGTGGCCAGATGAAATTTCCAGGGGTTTATTAGGACTATAGTAAATAATTAAAAAATAAATCGCTTTAAAATGTTGTAAAAAAATACATATTTAGCCCCATGCTCGAATGCCCCCGCCCCCCTGTCAAAAACAGCTAAAATCCCTAAAACGAAAGAAAGAAAAAAAAAGAACACTCATATTTTAGTTTCTCTAATAACAACCTAAAACATGAACCTTGGTTGAAAAAAACTAAAGTTGTCCTTTAAGTTCACTTCAAACAAGTAGGTATAGGCAGCACAATTTAAGCAGCTGTACAGCAGTGGTTCTCAATCTTTTTTAACCAAGTACCACCACCAATATGTCCAGCATTAATGTTAAAATACAATGTTAATATTCAGCTATATCACACAGGAGGCAAATTTATTCCTAATAAGGATTTATTTTTTCCACAGATGTGAGCTATAATTATGCTACAATCGTGCTGTGCAAAACTGGCACTTTAACTCTCTCTCTCTCATTATTAAGTTATGTCTATGGCAGGGGTTCAAACTTTAGTCCAACTTTAGACCACCCAAATTAATATTCCAAATATTTCACATTCTTTCAAGATTTTTTGAGAATCTAGCACACACACACACACACACACACACACACACACACACACACACACACACACACACACACACACACACACACACACACACACACACACACACACACACACACACACACACACACACACACACACACACACACACACACACACACACACACACACACACACACACACACACACACACACGACCATCAGGTAAGAATGAGAAGACAAGAAATCACAGTAATATTTAGATACTAGATAACCAGAAGAAAAACGTTTCCAGATCCCTAAAATCAGAACTGAAAGATGCAGAAATTCACCCATCCTATTCGAGTATTAAGCCCAAACCGACAAGACGGTTTTAGCGTTCGTCCCAGCGGTGTAATATGTCATGTCGACCCAAGTGATTCAACAGCTTTAATTCAACGGCCCAAACCATTTTTGGTTTGGGCCGTAGAGTCCGAAATACCAATCTTAATTGATAAGGTGTATACAAATTTGGAAACATGTTTTACATTATATTACAAAATCGTATGGCATTACATTTTTGTATAATTGGTAATCCAAAGGCTGTTGCACACCAGGGTGAAAGTTTGGCCACAGATGCGTTGGTGGAGTATACAGTACATGACATGTACACTCACTCAATAAACAGTTTTACCCTGAAGAAGGCCGTGATGGCCGCCACACATGGGTCATCCCAGTTTTTGATGAACTATAGCCACTTCAACAAAGGCTTTAACTCCAGTTTTCAGTCCTCCACCAAAGAGCACCTTCGCTACACTTTTCTTTAACGTGTGAGCACCCAGACCTTAATTTTCCTTGGCTGGAAATTCCTTTTGGATTACCAGCCAAGGTGCCCAGACGCCCGGGCCAAGGTTCCCAGCCGCCTGGGAACCTTTCTAAAGAAACAGTTGTATCAGTAAACAACATTTCAGCCAAAGACCTCAGGCAGGCCTGAAGAAGGCACTGTACTGTATATAGTTGTAGCATTAATAGTTGTATTGTGCAGTAATTCACATCACACAGACATAATTTGTCAGTAAGGCCGTTTTGGGTTAAAATAACTTGATAATAACTAAATAACTTGCTACTGATAAAACTGTTTCTTTAGAAAAAGTTAAATTGGCCCAGGTGGCTGGGCACCTTGGCCCGGGCGTCTGGGCACCTTGGCTGGTAATCCAGTCTGGCAGTGTGCCGTGGGTTCGACTCCCGATCCAGGACGGCCTTTACTGCGTGTGTTGAAGTGCTCAATGTTAAAGCCCAGATGCATGGGGTTTCCTCGTCATAAATCCAAGGATCCGCCTACAGTCCCAGCTCTGACCAGTAGGGCCGAGCACTTCAACATTGGAAAGCCTCCCTGGGGTTTTGCCTACACCTCATCAAAGAGATTCTATATAAAGAGAAGACAGTCCTCAAATATTTGGAATCACCACTAGATGGCGCAGAGGTAGTGCTGCCGGCATCACTCCGATATGGCGGGCATGGCGGCAAACTCTTTGTCTATGTAAACACCTGAAACATGCACATAAACATGCATGGTCGTGTGCATGTGCATACATGCATGTGCACACATGCACCCTTACATTCTGAATGAACGTTACCAATTTCTGCTTTGATCCATTCATAAATATGATAAATAAATGGGTAAATAAATATATGAAAGTAGAATAGGATTAAAACAAGTTCTTGTTTTGTACAGGGTGACCTTTTAATGTTTTTTAAAGCAACTGGAAGTTACGTACTGTTACTATGGGACTTAATGGGAGTGTCGCTCTTTTAAAAATAGATAAATAATAATAATTTTCAGCAGCGCAGACGCATGGCATTATTTTATAGAGGTATACGTAATACAGTAACATTTTAAATCCAAGGCTATCTCAGTACCTACCTGGAACTGGCAGATGTACTTTTGGATGAGGAATTCATTCAGAGAAAACCCAGGTAGTAGAGTTTAGCTGGGATCTATGAAAATGTATTCAGGAAAACGCAGGACTTGTTATGTTGTACCCATACTCTATAGAGTGAATACAGTAATTAGAGCTGAAATCTATGAAGAATGGATTCGGAAAACACAGGGCTTATAATAATATAGTGTATTATGGGAATATAGTAGTCAGAGCTGGAATCTATAAAGCTACTTTTGTATTATTTATCGACTTCCAGAAAGCTTAATAGGGAGCTCATGGGGTCCAATAACTTTATTACGTTTCTGCTGGCGTGCATGGCGCGCGGATGGAATATTCTATGAAGCAATTAAATCCCTATACAAAGCTTCAGCGCAGCCTGTGTGCAGCACAGCAACACAAACACTATGTAGGTGGATTCCTACTCCATATAGTGAAACAAAGCCCTGGGTTGTGAGCTTGTAGATCGCAATTGCAAGTTGGAAATGGATACCCCACCCAGTTATGTCTGTGTCCCTTTTATGCCCATATACAGTTATGGAGTTCTTTATCAGGCATGCCCAAATATGGAGTCTATGCAGATGTCAGAACAGCCATTGTGATGTCAGAACAGGCCAGCTCCATATATGGAGATATAGGGGTGATCAGGTCCAGAGCCCGGCCGGGCAGAGGCTTTTGTGCTGGTTCTGCACGACCGGCTATCCGACGGACTCGACACCGGGCACTGCACTCCCTGTGGGGGTGTGGAACGTGTGTGTCAGTCTTGAATTCGGTGGGGCGAACGGTTCTCGAGTTACGTGGGTTACAGACGTACACGTACAGTAGGTAAGTATGTACACACAAAGACTTGGTGCATTTACAGATAGATAGATAAGATTAAGATGACATCCAATAAGATTCCTTACCCTTTGTGTACTACATCTATCTATAAATGCACCAAGTCTCTGTGTACGTACATAACCTACTTGTACATACATACGTACTGTACGTACGTGTGTATGTCTATATAAATGTTTTTTCTTAGATTCAGGATTAAAACTCAAATCCTGCCTTTTAGAAAAATGGGAAAAAGTGCTCATTTAATTCATTATATCATATGTACCAGTTGATATACAGTATCTGACTTGTGAGAAGGGTTCTGACACATGCTGTTTAGAGCTTTGATATCTATAATATGTTTGTTAAAAGACTATAAAGAACTTGGTTAAGGTATGTTATCAAGACTCTACGATGAATGTGTCTACATTCTTCCCATTTTATTTTTAAAAGCAGCTGGTGTTGGAGTAGGCTATTACAGAATTCTACAAACTTGGGCAGGTGCCAATTTCTTACTGCATACATTTTGCAACTGTTTTGGCTGTCCATGGAGACATGGGTTGAACTTGAGAGCCATGATAATTATGCAAAAATGCTCCAGACTTTGGACTTGCCTAACTATGCCAGAGGGTAGAGTCACAGAAAAGGTTTTCACCAGGATAAAACACATGACTCTCCATGTACTAATGACAGGGTTTATTATAAAACATATTTCTTGAAGAGTACTCATTAGAGTGCATGCATCCGCCAACACATATGGTATGCAACTGTCCTCCAAGTTTGCCATTTCCATGAATATTTAGGGAAATGTTGTTACTGTGACCATGTCCCCAAGAGCTAATGTCTCTGATAATTATTCCCACCAAGTTTTTTGAAATCTGCCCATGCAGCCCATCTATTCATGTAATAACCTAGGTTAACATTAAAAGATAATTCATTATGATAGTGGAATTTATCATTACTTGTCAAATGTTCGTCTTGAAGGGCCAATGGCACTTATTGGTCCCCCACATAAGCCCTTATTGCCCCCCCCCCCCACATAAGCCCTTATTGGCCCTCTACATAAGCCCTTTTTGCCCCCCCCCCCCCCCCCCCCCACACACAAGCCCTTATTGGCCCTCTACATAAGCCCTTATTGCCCCCCCACACAAGCCCTTATTTGCCCCCCAAATAAGTCCTAGTCCAAGTTCTTGTTCTCCCCCCCAGACAAGCCCTTATTGGCCCCCACACAAGCCCTTATTGGCCCCCACATAAGCCCTTATTGGCCCCCCACAAGCTCGTATTGGTCCGCACACACCACATGTCCTTATGTGGCAAAAAAACACTTTTATTCTTTTTATTTTTTAGAGAAAGGGCAGGTGCTCAAGCCCCCCCCCCCCCTCCCCCTCTGCACGTGCCTGACACGCTCTTGAAATGAAAAAGTTTGAGAGCCAATGGGTTAATGCTTCACTCTTCTTTCTCGCCTCCTTCAGGGACCCTGCTACATCAACTTTGACCGTTTCCCATATGACCAGCCTAAGGCTGAGGAAGAGTTCTCTGGTTGGGACCGTGACTTCTAACTGACCGTTTCCCATATGACCAGCCTAAGGCTGAGGAAGAGTTCTCTGGTTGGGACCGTGACTTCTAACTAAAGCCAAGACAACTCACAGCCAAAGGCTCTGAGGTCAAAAGCAACCTTCATTCGAGCCAAAACGGGGCTTCAATAGGCTTCATGATGAAGTAAAAAAAAAGGTTATTGTGGATCAAATTTGAATACCAGTGTTGTATTAAAAAGACATTTGTCATATGACAAAATTGTGATAATAGTCAATAGATAATACAACCTCACAACGTATCGCGATGAGACACATTGTGAGATTGTAGCCATGGGTCTGCTATTTTCTAAATGTTTTATAAATGTCACCTTTAAATGACATGCCCAAAATGTTGAATGTTGTTAATAGAAATTCTACTCTCGCAGTTAAAAGTGTAGGGGTAGCGGACAATCAACATACCATGCTGAGGTGTTGTACTTGTGTTTACCAACATTTTATCAAACCTGGAAAAGAAAAAAACAAATCTCCAAGTATACTTGCTATCCTCAAGGATTTAGAATTCTAGTATGTGGATGATTCTAACCACATACTTTTGTGACACTTTGTGAGCTTGTAGATTTGCTATTTCTGCTAAACAAAATGTGCCTACTGTATAACGACATGCTCAATATTGAGTCCAGGGTTAAAGTTGTTAATAAGCTGCCACTACAGCCTCCAGTGTAGCATCTTTATTTGCTTCCCTTCCTGTTTCATGAAGGGTTTCCCCTTTATTGTGCATAGCCTATTTTCATGCAGTCTAATTATTTTTGATTATTATTGTTTTGTTTTTACCATCACCATGGGAAATGTATTTTTGATCACCATTTACTGTATGAAGAATTATTCTGTGACTTCAGCTCAATAAATACAATCTTTCTCACAACTGAGCAGTCTGCTAGTGTGGTGAGCTAAGACCATACTTCCTTAATCAGCCATAATCTCATCCCTTACAAAACGCTTGATTTGACACAGCACTAGTAATAACAATTTATTTATTTTTATTAAATGTTTTATCCCATGATTTTGCAACCCAATGTTTCATCTAGTGTCAATTATCTAATGCAAGTAATCTCTGCCAACCTGGGTAGGGCAGCGGACTGACCTCATGCCCCCTTCTATGCATGCCAGCTGCTTCTTTTCAGCTGGCAGGGGAGAGTTTCCCCGGACGGACATAGTGCATGGAAGGAACACGTTATTCCGACCAGATCCTTTCCCCTCCATCAGGCGCCCCGGTGGGGGAGGTATAGTTTAGAGACCAGGATTACTGCACATTTTTTGTGAGGATACCTACCCTAGGGGACACGGGGAGAACATGCAAACTCCACACAGAAAGGCCCTTTCGCCAACCCTGCCTCGGGTATGGGCACTGATGACGTGGAGGAGAGAACACGCCCACAGCGTCACCAGGGGGAATCGAACCCAGGACCTTCTAGCTGTGAGGGTACAGCACTACCAACTAGTGCCCCCGTGCCCCCGTAATATAACAATTTCTATTCAGAAGTACACTTGCATTGTGTGACATGATCAAACTTTAATTCCTTATACTTCCCTTTAAAACAGATCTCCCAACAGCAAATGTTATTGAACATGTACTAAAACAACTCATCTCCCAGCATACTGCACAATATTTAAATCACATGCACTTCCAGGGATGCCTGTTGTCCATGTAAGAAATATTACAATATATAACTGCTGTTTATATTGTAAAATATAGAGGTTGGTCATACAGTGGAGGCGAACCTCAGACTTGTGATTTCTACTAAACAATTACAGTATCCCTGTACTGTAGGTACAGGGATACATCATCCTCTGAGAAATAATAAATTGGAGGTTGTGGTGATTCTGTTAGGAGTTTACACATTCAGTGCAGTCTATTAAGCTTGGCCGCAGACCAATGCTGGGCTCTGAGGGGTGAAACAGTCTTTCATGGTGCTATGTTATCTGGCAGGAGGAAAGAAACAATATCATTCCTTCCCGTGAAGTGATGTGAATCCATACCCAATGGATTGTAAGATCGGGGGAAAGGGGGGGGAATGAAAGCAGCCATAGCTTCCATGAAGAAGGAAAAGAAACGCTGGAGGCCTACGAATTTCAACACAGTGCAGTCTGCTTCAAAAGACCAACCATGACAGCTAAAGCCCAGACTTCTTTAACCCCTGACTTACACACAATTTGCTCGATGACTTTCTCTCCTCAATCTTGAGTCAGAACTTGACCACTATAGCCACCAGCAAGCAACAGAGGTTTACTTGGATGGATATTTCCACGTGTCACACAAGATTTATATCACTGAAAGTCTATCAAGAAAAGCAAACCTATTTTGTAGTTCCTGTAACATAAATGATTATACTGTAGGTACAGCCCTTAGAGCAGTGCTTCTCAAAGTTTTGATTTCAAGGGCCCCCAGTTTGGTATACAATATAAGGTCACGGACCCCCATAACTCTGACTGACACAGAAGTCTACAAAGTCTGGAAAAAGAAAACTGTTCTGTAGAGCAATTGTAACTTTCTGGCAGATTAGTATAACTATAAAAGGCCTGAAAACAAGACCTGCATCTAGAACACCAGTTCAATGAAAAAAAAGGTGTCTTGATTTAATTAAACAAAATGTCTTTGATGAAAATACTGCAGATTCCACTTGGCAATTTGGGTTGGTGAATCTCAGAAGGGGACCGCAAGGTTCTGAATTTTAATGATCATACCCTTTTCTTTGATAGGGCTGTGTAATAACCGTTCAGTAGACTGGGGTGATATAAATTACATACAAAAGAAAAGAAAGAACCGTGGAATATATAGGAATATACATTTTGTAAATATTATATTATTGTCTCCGCCTGGCCGAGAGGCATGGTCGAGACTACGGTATGTTTTGCATCTTATCCGTCTGTGAACAGCTTCACATGGGCCTGGAGGCCTTCCTCAGCGTAAATCATGATCATCAATGATTTACGCTGAGGAAGGACTCTGGGCAGAAACGTCCGTATGTTTGTTTGCTGCTGGGCTGGGGGAACACCGAAAAATAAAAGAATCCTACTGGATACAACGTGAGTGCTGGTATTCTTTTCTATGGACTGTATCGACCTGAACCATGCACCCGAGACTTTATTACCCTGAACTACTCAACTGAGTGCTTGCTTCTCCTCCTTTCTTCAAGTTACCCGTTATTGCGTCACCAGGAGGCAGATTTTTGCAAAACAGATTTTGACAGTATACTCCTACAGATTTTGTCCAAACATCATGCAAATCGGTACACAATATCCTTTATAATCATTAAATGGATTGGGTCTTTCAGTTTTCATATTCCATCCTGATTGGCAAAGATTCAAAGTTTGCAGGAGTGCTCCGTTTTGGAAAAAAAATCCCGAATCATGAACACAGCGTGTGATTTCTGTGAAATGTTGCACGCACAATCACACTACGTTGAATAACAAACAAATGCAACCCTTTTAATATTGCCCTATTATAGCTCCACCAGGAGGCAGTTTTTTGCTAAACGCGTTACAATTGGTTAAAGGAGAATTTCAGACTAGAAGGCTTTCTTACCTTTATTTGTAGTCGTTACGTCCCCACCAAAGAGGTCCAGGTGTTATTTTGTGCAAAAGCACATTATTGGCTATTTCCCCTACCATAAGCCCTCAATGAATTGAATTGGGCATTGGGTTGTTGTGCTAATTTGCTTATTTCCATCGCTCAAAAATCATTTTTTTGTATACATCCTCTCTTCGTAATGTAAATAGTATCCCAAGGGGCACACTTTACTACTTATTTAGATGGAAATAAGCGAATTAGCACAAAAACCCAACCCCCAATGAGGGCTTATATTAGGGGAAATGGCCAATAATGCACTTTTGCACAAAATAACACCTCTTTGGTGGGGATGTAACAACTACAAATAAGGTAAGAAAGCCTTCTAGTCCGAAATTCTCCTTTAATGCAAATTACCGGTACACTACACATTATCTCTATAGTTAAGGGTTCAGATCCATCAGATTTTTCATATTCCATCCCACAATAACCTATACCCGACCTGGCAGAGACCCGTTTTCCAAGGAGCACTTATTGTAGTTATTCACCTATTGTACTTTTGCAGTGACTGTACAGTATATTGATTGCAATACATTCTTCGACTGGAATATGGAAGAGAGCGTGGAAGAGTGTTTGGTGGTCGAACTTGACTATCTATACTATGATTTCACCATCAAAGCAAGACTGAAACTAAAGTATTACCAACCAAGTACAATCTGTCAATCTGGTATCCCGACACCCACACAAATGGATGTAGTTAGGGATGTACCGATGAGACATTTTGTCCGATATCGATATGATCTCATTCTGTATTAAGAAAATATAATAATTTTTACCTTTCTGAAAAAAGGCTTATAAACTCTTTTGACTCTTTTGAACGCTTCCCCAGAAAACGTAGATAAAATTTGCAGCCATCAAACAAATGGCTTTTTTCAGGCTTTAATTTATTTTCCAACGAAATTATTAGAAAAATTAAATATCTGCTAAAACCGACATATTATTTTACCGATACAGATTACCGATATATCCTTTTGAGGCCAATATCGTCCGATACCGATGTGTTTGCCGATTAATCTCCCATCACTAGAAAATCTGTATATTGCCCGCCACGACCGTATTGTTGACCTAGTGTCTGATGCATTTCGAAAATATGTGCCATTTAGTGCAGCATTGTATACTATAAACATTGAATAGTGTTACCAGATTGGTTTAGCTGTGCATCCCAAATACACCTGATGTTTTTGTTGACAGTTTGACACCAGTCACAAGGAGGTCCTGATTCTGGAGGTGGGCTGTGTCTTTGATTTGTACATGGACCAGGCATTCCAATTTCCAAGATAAAACATTCTATTAAGTACCAACCATTACTTGGAATTATAACAAACTTGGGGTATCGATGTAGATTTACCATACTGATATTCGGAAGCCTGGGCCATGTGCATAAACTGACTATGAGTGGAGTGAGAATAGCTGGCATGACAAAGACCTTGTAAAAATTCATCGTAATTTGTGGATTCAAATAAAGAACTGTGTGTGAGTGCATGCGTGTGCGTGTGTGCGTGGGAATTTGTATTTCTTTGAATAAATTCATAATGCATGTGTGGGTGTGTGCATTGGGAACAAGAGCGCTTTAGTGGGAATGCTATTGAAATGCAACTGAGCTGAAAAAATATATATAGTTCATATTTTATGTTTTTTTGGAAAGACGTTTTGCATTGAATGAAAATCTACATAGGAAAAAGAAAAGTTAGACTTAATTATTCAAATGAAATGATAAACAATTCATACATTATGGATTCCAAGACAGCCAACAAGTGCACTTCATTTCTCCCGTCCCAACCATTGAACAACTAAAATATCTTCTTCCATTATTCAATAAAAAAAAGCAATACCTCAGCTGCAGTTGTGGAAATCCAATGGAAACAAATGTTATGTTATGTCCATCCTATATATTAAAATTGGCTAATGGGAGCAGGCCGGCTGGCCTGAGGACCACGCCGTCATGACACGGACTACAGACAAACACTCGGACAACAAACAGATCAGCCACCCTGTCACAAATCACAACCTTAAACACCAGTCACAATACAGCAGACCTCATCAGTCTTCTATCTATTCTACCGGTAAATGAACAATTGAAATGAATGGCTGTCAAAACCCACAACCTCTAGAGCTTGAACTTAAAAGGAAATAGCAAACTCACACATAAGATAAAGGGCATAGCAGTGAGCAATCTGAGCATGGTGTTCTGGTTCCACTGAAAAATTGATTTACAAAGATATTTATATGAATTATTTTCATGCCATCCATAAATCATTTGATTCTGTGAAAAAAGAGGGTAAAACAAAGGGCATCTAATCTATCTACAAATGCACCAAGTCTCTGTCTGTACGTACGTCTGTAATCCACATAACTCGAAAAACTCAAATTTGAGTTCGACACCACCACAGGGAGTGCAGTGCCCGATGTAGAGTCCGTCGGATATCCAGTTGTCTAGAACCTGCCCGGGCTCTGGACCTGATCACCCCTATATCTCCACACCACCACAGGGAGTGCAGTGCTCTCTGTCGAGTCCGTCGGATAGCTGGTTGTCCAGAACCTGCCCGGGCTCTGGACCTGATCACCCCTATCTCCATATGGAGCTGGCCTGTTCTGACATCACAACACTTCATATTTGGACAATTTATGGACGATTTTTCAGTGGAAACCAAAAAACCACGCCCACTGCCATGCCCTATTGAAGTTACTACTAAGAGTCACATACTGTTACCGGTTACAACTCGCTATACCTTCAATGGCAGACAACATACAAACTGTAGATTGACATCCAGAAACAGTCATTGAACATGTTTCATTGCAACCAGTCAATGGGTCTCACAATTACTGCAATACAGCGTGAATCGTATCTATCTAGCGCGCGAGCACACACACACACACACACACACACACACACACACACACACACACACACACACACACACACACACACACACACACACACACACACACACACACACACACACACACACACACACACACACACACACACACACACACACACACACACACACACACACACACAATAAATAGGGTTCCTACCATGAGCCCCGTCTTCTACTTGACTTCACTAGTGTAAATGATGGTCAGGGTCGAACTTTGGAACTAATGGATAGAGAGATAGAGCCTCCCTCTCTCTAGTCAGTCCCAGAATGAGGCCTCCAGTGGCGTCTCCCTAGTCAAGTCGATCCTCCATGCATCTAGCCTCGGTCCCAGGCTTACTGCCATGCATCTGGCTAGCTTCAAGCTTGACAGTACTTTCCTTTCCTGCTGGGAGCTCCTGGTGTCCATGGTGACGATCAGTCCCATTATCAGCTGCCATCTTTTCACTCACCTTTGGTAGCCCCTTGTTGGACAGCATTCACAGCCGAGTGTGGAAAGGCACAATTGGCTCCAGGTACAGGGAATTTGATTTACCTCTTCAAACTACTAACAAACAGTGCAAGCCAGAGACAATACAAAAATAAATAATACTGACCAGAACAAATAGGAAACGAATGAACACAACACTACACTGTAGAAACGGCCCTGGCTCCCCTGCTGTTGTCCCTAGCCTAGCCTCAAGTCAACAAAACTGTAATCACCTGCAGCATTGCCTAGCTTTAAACAGATGGGACAAACCATATCATAAACAGTAAGTGGTAACCCAATTATCTCAAACCTAACTAAGGCCCATGAGTTATATCTTACACATTAATCTTAAAGGACTTTACCAAGTCAACTGTTTTCCCGGCGCCAATTAATTCATATACACAGTAATCAAGACAAAAGCAGAATACAAACATATGAACAAACACCCCTCCTCTTCTACAGTGCTTTTGGCACCTTCCTATCAACAGGAATAATCAACATGAACGCTTGCACTGCAGAGGAGACAGGTGAAGTGACCAATACATAATTCAATTACTTCACACAGACACAGTGACAATAAATACACATTTAAAAACCCCTTTGGTACTTTTGTGTGAAATGGGGGGCATACGTTAGTCCAACGTACCAATAGTCCGACATACGTGGCCGGTTAAGACTCACTATTGCGTGTCGGACCAAAGATATGCACCCGTGTGAAATGTCAGATGTCCACTGTAAAGAAAACATGCAACACAACACTATTAACCCACACTTCCCAGCCGGCTTGATGATTGCTATTGGAAGCAGCTGTGTAGGGTGTGACTGTGTGCATGCATAGTTCCTCAGTACTGTCGTTATCTATAATAGGGCACAGGCTGCCCGCTGCCCCATGACAAGGAGAACAGATTTTACAGGACTGAGAAGAAGCTTGATATGGAGGGGTTTGACTTCCACACAAATTACATGTGTCCATGCAAATGAGTGTGTGTCCCCTGCCACGATTCTGGGGTCATCACCTTGGCTCCTGCAACTTATTTTGTGTGTATCATAATCAGATGTCAAGCTCAATGTCGTATGGCCACGCCCTCGTCTCAGGTCCCAGATCAAAGAGGCGCTGGTGGTGCTTATTTGGTTTGCTCACACTCCCTGCACTTGCATTCTGTACTGTCTATCAGGCACAACTTCTTCATTTTTTTAAATGTTTTTTTTGTGGCTTTCGCCTTTATTTTATATTTCTTATGGACAGACAGTAGGCTGACAGCAAATGGGGAGAGAGATGGGGTGAAGACATGCAGTAAAGGCCATGGCCCAGGCAGGGTCCATTGCCGGCTTTATCAGGTGTAGTGGTGACAATGTGTGGGCAGCACAGCCAGCTCCCACTCCTGCTTCCAGGATGCCGTCTTTGTAGATAGGAACTGAGCATCTCTTGGGTAGGGGGACTTGAGTCTGTTTAGAGGCAGTGCTGTCATAGTGGTGTCGTAGTGGTGTGACTGGTAAGTCGTGTTTCTGGGCTTTCCTTGATAGCACGAGGGTAGCAGCCTGTTGTCGGAGGCCAGACGGGGCAATTCCTACTAGAACTTGGGTGGGCTTCAGGCAAGCAGATATGATTCAGAAGGCATTGTTAATGGCAGTATTAACCTGTTTGGCATGTGGGCCAAACAGGCTGTGGGCACAGTAGGCCTATTTGGCTTCAGCGATCAGGTGTGTAGTGCCGATTCCTAGTGCCTGCTTTTGTACCTGTGTACATGGCTCCGTGCAGCTGTGGGATAACCATCTGTTGCTGCTGTATGGGTCACATACCGTACAGTATGAGCTTTGCTATTAAGCTCATTCAAGTATTCTTGAATTTGATCTTCACAATTAAATATGCATATATTATTTTTGAGGGGCTATATACAGCTTTTGTCCCCACACGTCTCAATTTCCCATTGACAATGAAAGGAGAAAGGTCAAATGTCTGCCAATTATGACGTAAATTTGTGGCAACACAAACATTAAATGCCATTAGCAATGAAGGGAAAATTTATGTCATAATATGACATAAATTATGTAGATGAGCAAATCGGCTAACCAATCACATAAATTCAGTTGTTCATGGTTTTTATATCGCTCTTTGACAGAAAGGGGACATGCCACAGCATGGGCCCAAGCAGTGCTCTTGAAAATGATGATGTAGGCTATGTACACATAGTCAGTGTTACACTATCTCTCACTCTTGGAAGTATGGAGTGGTTCCCATGCAACATCAAATGGAATATTGTTTTAACCCTGTGAAGCCGCTCTTTGGCAAGCCGCTCTTTGGCAAGGCAACGTGTTCCCTGTGGATGTTCCCTAATCATTTAAAATGTCCTGTTTCACCTAATTGGTTTTAACGATCAGAATGAATGATAGTATATGATGTCTGTTAACACAATGGTGCCATCCATCATGCAATCTAGTAATAATCAATGTCCATTCAGTGACATGCTCAGAGTCATAATACAGTACATTAACATTTTACAAGTAGTGTACACATTGGTCACTATTAAAAAGTTACTTTCTCAGCATAGAACCCACAGCATAGTACCTCTCTCACAAGGTATAGCAGAAATACAATTCCTGTCTTTGTGAGGTGAGTACAAAATAAGCAGTGTGAACAATTATGGTAAAGAATACAATAAGACTGTTTTGTTATATTGCACTTATTTCGCAGTATTCAAACAGTCAATGCACAGAATAGAAATATTGATACAGATAAAATCCATGTATCTTCATACTATCTTACAATACATTTTCTCACCGCTACTGGTGTAGCTTATTATGTGTAAATGATGTGGCTATATGTCTTGCAGGAATTGTGTCGGCTAATGGCAATTGATACGCATGGCATGTTTGTAGTACAGTATAGCACATTTAAACGGCAAGGCAATTCAAATGCTTTTACACAGAATATTAAGTGCATTAAGACAATTTGAAGAATAAACACATTATACATTATTCACACTATAAAACACTTAAATCTATACGCCCATTATTAATTTGATTAACTGCAGCTTTGTAGCTTGTAGTATAGCTGCCATGTTGTTACACTGCTGTGGTTTCTAACCTGTACTGGAAAGCGCCTTTATCCAAGGCGCTTTACAGAGATTGTGCATTACATTCACCCATTCACACACACATTCATACACCGACGGCAGCGGAAACCATGCAAGGCACCAACTAGCACATCGGGAGCAATTAGGGGTTCAGTGTCTTGCTCAAGGACACTTCGACAGTAACTCTGGGGGAGCCCGGGTTTCGAACTGGCAACCTTACGGTTACCATCCAGGCACTCTACCCCTGAGCCACCGCCGTATGGAATGCATATGCTAACAAAAAACAACTTTATGCTTCCTAAGGATAATATGAGCATCAAAGCAATCAATTTGAAATACTTTTTATTAGCATGTGCATTCAATACGTTCCATAGGGCTGGACTACACAGACATATGGCATCATCAACTTGCGACAGGAGCAGTTCCTACTGAGATCTCTATTTATTAAAGAAATACAAATATTTAAAGTGTTTATATTTTGAAATTTTAGTTACAGAGGGCATGTATAATGTTTTAAGGCATATATTTGTCATATTAGCCAGGGTTCCTTTTAAGAAGAGTGATCTTCTGAGGTGCTAATGTTCAAAGGTTTCTCAATTAGTCTAAACTATTTCTGGAACTGTGACAGGCTCCATGGCCCTTGGATTTTGGCCCTAAGCAACCGCATAGACATACTGCATGCTTATGCCCTGATATTAAATATTTATCCTGCATAGGCCATACGTGTTTCAACTGTTCATGCCATGGTGAGTCAGTTCACTCACCATTGGTCAGTGTAGCACCATTAAAGGTCAGAATGCCATCCTCTCAGTATGAAGTGATATCTGATGTGCTACCAGGGACACACCAGGACAATCATGTCAGATGTGAGGAAAGGTCAACATTTAAATTGCCCAAACATCAAACATCAAACACCAATCCAAATAATAATTGGTTGCAGCAGTGCCCTTTAAATATTTGTTTTTGAAAATCTATTAGTCAAATTAGATTTCTCACCATAGAGGCAGAATTTTACCTCTCATTAAAAAAACAACAACTAAACTGGAAGCCCCTATTGATTAGTTTTAGTGCACATTTGTGGTTGTATGCAGATATATATATATTTTCAATACATGATTGAATTTAGAACAACTAAATTGAGTTTAAGAACAAATAAACCATGTTTTCCCCCACCAGAGAAGCTGTGCGTGGCTTAATTGACAACAGAAGATACGTAAACTGGGGCAGTTTTAGAGAGAAGAGAGAAGAAAAACCATTCTGGTTTATTCTGAGAAATCAAAGAAAAATCCTTTTTGGCTGAGGTTATTGATAAACTCCCCCACACACACTATTGCCTCAGCCTCACAGCAGTTAAAATGTGAGAAAATTGGACCAGAATCTCTTTTCAGTTGTTGGCTCTTCAGTAAACACTATTCACATGAAATGAGGACTGGAGATAGGAAGATATCCTCTAGTGATTATACTGCAATTCATTATCCACGTCTGAGAATTAATAGCTCTCATTTCCATGGGAATCGAGCCTAATAAAGTCCTGCCTCACGGATGACTGCACGAATATACCTGGACATTCAGAAAGAAATCTTATTTCTGTGAAATGTGTGTGCGTGTGTGCGTGCGCGTGTGTGCATGTGCGTGTGTGTGTGTTTAAAAATAGGAAATTAGGCCTGGGCTTAGCGGTCCGGGTACCTTTGCTGTCAATCCAGCATGCCAGTGTGTCACAGGTTCGAATCCCGATCCAGACAAACTTTCCTGTGTGTCTTCCACCCCCATCTCTCTTACCGTTTCCTAGCTGTCTATACTACTATACATCTATTAGGCAAATAGAAGGCAAAAAGCCACACAAATATCTTTAAAAACAAAAGCAAAAAAAGGAAATTAAACGTATTTCTTTTTTTTTTCCCACGATTTTGTAACCCATTTTTCACCCCTGTGTCAATCATCCTGTGATGTGATCCTGGGCTCTACACACCCTCCGCCAACCTAGGGAGAGCAACGGACTTAACTCATGCTTCCTTCATGCTTGAGTGTCCAAGTTGCTCCTTTACACCTGACAGGGGGGAGTTTCCCTGGTTGGACGTAGCGCGTGGAAGGAACACGTTATTCCAACCAGTTCCTTTCCCCTCCATCAGGCGTCCCGGCTGGCCAGGGGGAGGCAGTTTAGAGACCAGGATTTTTTTGATGGACAAGCATCTGAACATTTCTGCAAACTCTGGCTTACATTTAGTTAAAAGCAGAGCCATAGAGTAAGACAGAGTTACGAAAACTCTGTTCACTTCATGGGGCCAGTCTCTTCTACATGGACTTCTATTGGTTTGTCCCCATTTGTCCCTTCAAAAGAGGGCAACCGGAAGTTTACGGAATGCATTGGAGTCTATGGGCTTGTGCGTGTATAGCCTACAACATGAACCACGTGACCAGGCTGTTTTCTGCCCCCTCAATGTCGTAACTCTGTCTTACTCTATGGCTCTGGTTAGTAAGTTTCAAAGTGATAGCACATACAGTACAACTGCTGATTTGTTACAACTTTAGTTGCTGTAGCACACATTCAATGCATATCATATGTGCAAAGTTGTATTTATTTGCATGCATGAAGGTAGATTTCCTGATTGGAAGAAAGAAAGAAAGACTATATATAATCTACCGTAGATAGATAATACATAGACATACAAGAGGGATTGGAAGCATGTGCTGCCGCCTGCCAGTATGGCCTTTAATTAACAGCTTGCAAAGGGCACTTCAAGTGAAGTCTTTCTCACATGCTCACTTCAGCTTCTAGATTGGCTATACTATATTATATATCGGTCTTAAAGAGATAGCACCCCGAAAATGATGACCTTTTTGTTTTTCCAAAGCCAATAATTTGATGACCAGTAGTGGTTACCTATGGAGACACAAAGAAGACTCTTTGTGTCTCCATAGGTAACCACTGCTGGTCAAAATATATCAAGTCTCCATGGGGGGAGCAATCTATAGATAAACCTACTTTTTTGGTAGTTGGTGACATAGGCCCAATCCCAATTGCCTCCCTCAAGCCCTGAGCCCTGGACCCTCATTGACTTTAATGACGTCAGCTGTAAGTGCTTGAGGGTGAGAGGCTGCAAGGGCTCCAAATTGTTGTGAAAGAAATGGGACAGCACTTTGAAGATGAGTCCGCCATTCATGACACTTTCCATCACTTTATAAAAACTGTCCTTATTCACAGCCAGTACCTACCTACATGCTTGGCCTATTTACACATGTCTATCATGTCTATTTTAGTATTTAAGCTGATCGTTTTATTATTAGTTTAATAAATACACTTTCCTGTGTGATATGAGTTGTAATATTCATATATAATAATAATAATATTCATTATACATTTCATTTCCATATTCTTTTACTTTGCTCATTAGTCATTTACTCATTTCTCATCATGTTTCCCTTATTATTGTTATTAAATATATAGCCTATATCCTTCCATTCCGTCTGCTTTTGAGAACAGTGAGAAAGCACTATTGTGTTTGTTGACATTCTAATCGCGATACATAACTAATTTGCATAGCTAAATGATTGACGTTCGGAGGATCCCCCTCATTCCACTGGTAACGCTATGAACTGTGGGTAATTTCTTTGCCAAAGTCAGCATCGACGCTGACTTTGGCAAAGGGCACATAAAGGGGCGGGGCTGAGCCCTCACTGACTTACCGATTTCAAATGGGACATCCCTCAAGCCCTCGCAGACTTCACATGAACGCGCAGCTACGTCAGTGAGGGCTCATTGAGTCAGCAAGGGAGTGGATTGGGATTGGGCCTGAGTCATGTTCTCTGCTCTGATATCACTGCCTGCTGAACTGTAATCAAGCAACCACACTTCAGAAGCCTGTGTGCGGCCTAATTGGCTGCAGCCAATCAGACACTATGTCCTTTTTTGGGAAACACTGTCAAACACAACATAGAAATAGACAACCTAGACTAGAGCACAGGCTACAGCCATACCTGTCCTCATTGCGCACGTAAGGCCTCCTGCATGAATACATTTAGAAGCAAACCTGATTCCCTAAAGCCTCTTTAGCCTACACACACCTGTCAACATGTGGCAGTAGTAAAACCATTCGCAGAGAAATGTGTGATGTGAGTGGTGAATTTCTTCATCTCATTTAAATATAAAACTTTGAAATTAAACAAACATGTTTAGGCCTACTTCAGAGTGAAGAGAGCCTACTGTCAGCTGTCCAGCTGTCCAAATAGACAATGGAGGCGAAGTGATGTCGGGGCAAGGTAAATGTATGCCTATATGAAAACACTATACTGTCCCATTGTGCAAGTGAATTAAATGGAATAACATTCGATTGTGGGTTAATAATTATAGGCCTATACAAGGAGGTTAAATGGGAGGCTATTGTGCAGTCGAAGTTCTCCTATACGGCAGTGAATGCTGGACCTTGAAGCCAACCCTGCAGAAGTCTCTCGATGGGTGCTACACCAGAATGTTGCGTGCAGCACTCAACATCAATAAGAGCACTCATGTTAACAACACAAATCTGTATGATGGAATGCCAAGGGTGAGCCAGAAAATAGCAGCCAGGAGAATGAGACTAGCAGGACACTGCCAAAGACACCAAGAGCTGTCAGCCATCAAACTAGTGCTGTGGGATCCAACACACAGGCACCGGTCACGAGGACGTCCCACGCTAACATACGTGGATGTACTCAAGAACGACGCAGGAGCGCAAAGTACCAACGAACTGGCCAGATGTATGGAGAACCGGGATGACTGGAAACGTCCATGGAGGGCTCGTCTGAGGACGACCTAGAGAGAAAGTTACCAATACAAGCTAATTCAGCATTCTTTTATTGACCGTTCAGGCCGGTATGGTAGGCCTCAGGCCTACAAATCTAGGCCTCAGGCCTATACCATTGCGTGGCCACACACCCACTCACTATGCATATTTCCTTTGGGAAACCCAGCCCTTGACTACATAATTCCCCCATCTGTCTGCAGGCTACGCAATGTTACACATTTTAGGTATATTTCATGCAACTTTGACAATGTGTGTACGCGGGGGTGTGTGGGTGTGTGTGTGTGTGTGTGTGTGTATAATGTACACTATGTACTATACTACAGTATATTATGCACATTTCACTGGACCTGAAGTCCTGCTGACTTCCATACAGCTTGCTTATATATAGGATATATCTATTGTGAACCTTGTCCTTGAGACAAATGTCTGGTAATTTACTCAGTTCTTTTAAGCCTTTGTTTGAAATCAACTCTAGGTTTGGGCAGGTATAATGGTATATCCATGTTAATTCAGTGTTAGCACAGCATTTGTGAATCTGCTGGCTGTCTCCCGTGTTGCCAGGGGCCATCAGGGTTGCAAGAGGGGATGTGTGCAGTGTTGCACTCTATCTTTGGAACAATTAATTAACCTGTCAGATTGCATTAAGCAAAATCAAAACAGAAAAATTGTCACCTGCCGGACTCTAGGGGTCCGGGGGTTTGATCTGTTGTGTCATATATAGTTACAATCTTGTGGGGAATGTTATTATTACTGTACATTGCTGTGTTTCGACGTGACTCACATGAATGAAATTAAGACGTGAAAGGGAACCTGTAAGGTTTGCACTTTCAGAACGACTCTGGATTTGACAGTGTAGCACTCTGCTATACTCATGCTGTGCTTGTAACGCCTTGATGAACATTCTGAGCAGTGATTCAAATCAGTGTCAGGCAGCCCGTTTATATAGAGACTGACTTGCCAGTCTAATCCTGCCTCAGTCATACCCCCTGTGTGCTCCTCTAGCTCTAAACTGCTTCAGACTGCTGTTCTGCGCCTGACACTTTTTCTATATCTGCAAAGTGTTCATAAAAATCCACTGTAGACTTGTTATGAGCTAGCTACTTCCTGTCAAGAAATTCCTTGCAGGTGATTTCTTTTCTAAGTGTTGGAGTTTGGAAGCACTCGTTTTTAGTAAAGCAACCTCCTGCCTCCTGCATTATGTGCAAATTCAACAGGTGGGGTACCCTGGGGCCGGGCTTTTGAGTGAGCACTCCCAAACTCTGACACCGGAAAAAAAAAGGTAGCTCATAACATATGTCTATGGTGGATTTTCATGAAACAAAAACTTTACAGATTGAAAGCAGATAATTCAAGCTTTCAGTACAGCTGCAATGTTGGCGAGTTTGACATTGTCTAATACAATTAGATAGGACTTTTCTGTTTGGATGAATGGGCTGTCAATGGGAAGTTGCACCTATAGTTAGCACCATGTTGGCAAGATGGCAGCGGTGTGCATAAGGTCAATGGCTTCCATCCCAAGGTCCCAGATTCTCTTTCCCTGTCTGTGATGGTGACGTGTAGCCTGGGTAAACCCACTCCCCCAGGCTAGGTGACGTGACCATGAGGAAGCACTGAATCACAAACGCCAAGTTCTATATGGCTGACCCTGTATTCAGACATCATGCATGCGGCTACAGAAAAAACACAGCATTACAATAAATAAATAAAATGCATATATATATATATTTCAGTCAGACAACTCAAGGAGGATGTAATATATATATTTATTGATATAGGATAGTCAATGCAATATATTTATTATGGTTTGGCGATGTATTGGATCTGCTTTTTAGGTACTCAGGTCAAGCGCATCAGTCCCGACCATAGGGACTCTGAATCCCCCGTACCTAAACAGTAGATCCAAAACGACAGGTGGTAGCTGGGGTGGAGGTGGGTGAGCACTTTGTATACAGCAGCGCACAGTATACAAAAAGCAGCAGCAAGCAAGCAAGCAGGAGGATGAATGCAAAACCTTCAGTTAAAGTAGCCGGTATAAGAGATTGGGTGAGCGTGTGATTGGCTGAGTGAATCATGTGGATGAGAGCGCCGGCGCGCTGACTGAGGTTCCCTGACTGAACTTGCTCTGCGCATGTCTACGACAGGCGCAAATGCTCATTTCAGTCAGACAACTCAAGGAGGATGTAATATATATATTTATTGATATAGGATAGTCAATGCAATATATTTATTATGGTTTGGCGATGTATTGGATCTGCTTTTTAGGTACTCAGGTCAAGCGCATCAGTCCCGACCATAGGGACTCTGAATCCCCCAACAGCGCGAAACATCCGAAACCCCCAAAAAGCAGATCATCACCAACCCTAAGCTATACATGTGTACAACAGAGCACCTGTTGTTTCCTGAAACAGGAAGACCATACCGATATCCATTCCACGCAGAGACATGGGTCATAGATCAGGCATAGGTCATGCTAGCATTATGTGATGACTAGTCAATGTGTTCAACAGTACAGCGCCTGTTCAACAGTACAGCGCCTGTTCTAGCATTATGTGATGACTAGGTCGATGTGTTCAACAGTACAGCGCCTGTTGATCCCTGAAATCCAGGAGTCCTAAACGGTGTCCTGGTTCACTGCGCAAATAACCCAACCCGACCAGGATCACCGAAAGGGACATTCTATCGTTAATATTAATATCTGAAATCAGTACCCAGTAGTCTACCACCTGGAGCTGCAAATTTTAGCGTGCAACATGATCGCATGCATGATCATGATGCGGCAACGCTGCAAGTTCTGCCACAGTAATATGCAAAATACAGTTTTAAGAATTAATTGTACTTCTGTAGTAAGTAAGAAAAAATCTGTAGCAAATAACACACTATTCGCGACTAGTTAGTATTTTAGCCTGTAAAATATCTTTCAAGACTAGTCTAACATAGCTTTCGTAAGCAGCAGAGACCACCGGCCTAAGAAACAGAAAGATCATGCAGAAAAACTGTTTTAAGAGTATTAATAAGATCCTGCAGCATAAGGAGCAAAATAATGAATACATGTAGCAGCAGCAACGTAACCAACATAATTCAGAGCTCATTAGTTCTGAGCCTGAAAAAAGCATTCAAGTTTAGCAGAGCATAGCTTTCATCAGCTGCAGAAGACCACCAGCCCAAGCTTGTAGAGTGTAGCATTTGGAACTTTTGGTGCTGCTGTGCCGATCCTAAAGAGTGTGACGTGTAGCGATTAGGAGGCAGCCCACAGCCTTGACGCAGAAGAAGCAGCTTTTGCAGGACCGGCCATGGCTTCCCGGAATCCATCATGAATAGGGGCTCATGACATTGCGGATGGACAGCATGGCAGAAAATGAGGCATGGAAGAGAGAGGACAAGACTAGTGTTAGTTGCTGTCACAAATGAAATGAGTTGTTTGAGTGATTTTATGGTGGGCATCCAAGCAAAGTCAGAAGTGGAAATATCATGCATAGGATTCACCACATAGAAGGTATTAAACAAATAATCACTGAAAATCTGGAGTAAAGCTGAACGCCAGTTATAATGCCTTTGAGATTTAAAACAATTAACTAAAAGCACTACTATGATAGGATACACAGAAAGCAACTTGGAAAGATGAATAGGACCCTGCAACATACTGTAACCTCATGAGCTTGCAGCTGCAATTAAGAGAAGGCAGGAATAATTTACCATGGTTTGATTTAAGGTTACCAGGCAGCTTCGAAACCATCAGCATGGCCTCTGAGCTAGAACATGAAATTAAACAGGACAAGCATCTCTACGTTGACGAACCTGGAATTAGACAGCTCTTAGAATGAAATAATCCATAACACAGATCCAAGTTATACCACTGAGTAACGTGTCGATAGATGGAACAGAGGAGCGTCCTTATTGATGGGTGATGCAGATCCCTTCATTATGACTGATCCGTTTCCCATCCCAGGTTTTTATCCGACCAAAGCATGCTACCGCTGCTTATAAGGTAGCTCAAATAACACGGAAGACTTGCATCTGCCGGCAAGTATTAAATTCAGCCATTTATCTGCAACCCATCTCCCTTCATACTCTTCCCCCAAGACCGTAGAAGGAGCTGCGTCCATGTCAACATATCAAGGATACAGATGTTTCAACCGAAACACTACTTAGGTGGCTGAGCGACTGCATGTGAATATAGAATTAATAGAACAAAAGCAGCCTAGGTGAAGATGCAGATTGATTAACTGATGACCTGCCTCATGGTTTCAGTAGCAGCAGAACCACGTATACCACCAATGTGAGCCTATCCGATAATGGCTGCAGCTGCGATGAAGACTGTATGCGGCAACCCACAGGGAGGACCTTCCCAGCATCCAAGGTTCATCTCATCAGTATAAAGGCTGTCGCTCAGGAAATGGAGACAGAAGCAGCATGAGAACAGCTATGAATCGCTTTAAAAAGACATGGATATAGCTAAAGTTGACGTTAAGGCAAATTAGCTTCAGTCACAGTGTAGTATCATCTAAGCCGTAACACTGATAGAATTCAAATCAATCATTTAGCAGCAGTGTTAGCAGCGTGGTAACGCCATACCTCTTTTCCTGGCTGAGCATAGGAAACACGACGCCTCTGTTCCTGGGCTAAGCATAGCAGAAATGTTAGCAATGAGCCAATTCCTGTCTTTAAAGACAGACTGTGCGTTTTATTTAATGTTAAACACTTCCCTGGAGCACCATAAGTACTTACCTGTAAAACAGACCCATAGAGTAAGACGGAGTTACGAAACTCAGTTCACTTCATGGGGCCAGTTCAATGGTGCGGCTCTTCTTCTACAAATGGGTAGAAGGACAGAAGTAGGCAGAAATGCCTGACCCAGGCAACAGCCCAGCTTTAGTATTCTTAAATCCATTATTTTAGATTGTTTGTAGTAATCGTATGACAAACACATTACAGAGACTTTAGTCGTCCTGAATAATACTTTTAAAACATGTCATGTTGCACACATGCCTAAATAGCTTCTTATTTGCACTGCCGTCGTTGAAAACAATGTATTTGAAACTCCACTTGTCCGCCTTTCAGGCTGCATGAACAGTGCTCGGTTTCTGCCCGCTCATCGTAACTCTTCTATTAGATGGCTCTGCTGTAACCCTTGCCGCCTATTTCTCCAAGAGTAGGCATAGGCATCGAGTCGGGGTGCTTGAGGCCTGAAGCACCCACTGACACAATGGGCGCGTTCGGAAATAGCGCACTGTGCAATGCAAACAAATGGACGAGTGCGCTCCCGCACTGGGGCCAGTGGGGCGGGGGGGCACCCACTATCACTATCAATTCGCATCCTAAATACCTCATAATAGGCCTACTAAAAAAAAAATTGAGATTCCTGAATGTGCAAGCATCCACCTTATAGCCAGGTAAATCATTTATTTGAACAGCAGGATCAATTAGTTTATAGGTAGTTAGCATGAATCAATGGCATGATATTGATTCCTCCAGCCAAAAAATAAAAATAATAATATCCAGCATGGCTCTGCCCAACACTAGGTGCATGATACGGTACAATTCACACTGAAATATTCCTTGGGACCCAAGTGCCATGTGGGCCTATGCAACCAAGAGCAACCTCAATGCTCTCTCAGTTGCTCTGGTCAACTCCATTTACTTCTAACTGATGCTGCATTGGACGTTTCATTCTGATCAGAGAACTTGTGTTGCCATATTGGAAGAGACAAGCAGCTGGGTCAACGAAAACAAGCCACAAAACTATCTTGAATCATTATGAAAACAATCCAACGACGTCAAATAAGTTTATCATCATATAAAATTGAGGGTGCCTTGAATGAACCGCGGGTTTAAACAACAACAGACCCGGCAAGTGACTTAAATAAAACAAGCCCAAGACGCTTTTAATGTGCAGACGTGGCAACATACCTGACAGACGCGATGCGGACATACTCCGAGTAAACTAGTAATAGTGGCGACATTAGTGTTGACTCACTTGGCAACAATGGAATGCGGAAGTGCTCGTTCTATCTCAAGGGATAGTTCCAGCCAAGGAACAATGTTGGAACTATACAGAAAGCGTGTTGCCACTCTCCTACTCTACACTGTGGACAAATGCATGCTTTTAATCCCGTTGCCTTGAATCTATATTACGTCCACATATTGACTAGTAGCAGCCAAGACAAGAATGCGCACCAAGCGTGACCAGTCATAAAACGGATTATAAACTTTGGCCTGGATTTACATGTGAAGAACGGCGGAAAGCAGAGCAGACGGCAAGTAAGCTGCTTCCTTGACTAGTGCTGTGAGCAGGACAGGACCCGACGTGAAATTCATTGGCTAACAAAAAAAAGCGATCTCGGTGTGATCGAGGCACAACGATACAAATGGCAACAGAGGAGGACATTTAAGCAGCAGCTTCAACTTAATCTAGGTTATTTCCGTCGGTGAACAAAAGCAGTGCACGTTCTTCCAACCAATTAAACTCACTGACTTACCAGAATTGTATGAAAGCAACGTTTAGTGCATAGCCTAATCGCCCAGACGCCACAGCAATGGCGAGACTGGTGACATTAGCAGCAGTCGTAGAATTGAGCACTTTGTATACAGCAGCGCACAGTATACAAAAAGCAGCAGCAAGCAAGCAAGCAGGAGGATGAATGCAAAACCTTCAGTTAAAGTAGCCGGTATAAGAGATTGGGTGAGCGTGTGATTGGCTGAGTGAATCATGTGGATGAGAGCGCCGGCGCGCTGACTGAGGTTCCCTGACTGAACTTGCTCTGCGCATGTCTACGACAGGCGCAAATGCTCATATATATACTCTGGCACACACACACACACACACACACACACACAGGTCGATTTTGAAGGTGCGGTTTACCAGGTCGTGATACATAAATTGGCCTCGCTCTGCGCACATTCGTATTATGAAAGGCATATCGGCCCGTGTTGAACGCACTCGGCCCGTGTTGAACGCACACACATTTGGCATACCGCGTCCCTGAATATTTTAGCATTGTGGGAGTGTCCATATGTTAATTATTCTCGCTTTGCGCAATTTGCTATTAAGCCCCTTGACCTAAAGACACTCAGCGCATAACGATTAGACGTGGGTCTGACCACCTCATAAACGCAAAAAGCACTGTTTGATTTGACACTTGAGCGCTCTGGGAGGCTGGTAGAGTGTTGCCATGTCTGTTTATTATAAGCGGCTTATTTTTCTGTAAAGTTGCTTTCTGTGTGATTGCTTTTCTTGTTTCTAAAGTGGTTATTTGGGCTTTTCTCCTAATGTTGTTTAAACCAGTGCAAAACAAGCACATTCCCATGTCAAGGATCCCCAGATGAATGCATTTGCCCAACTAAGGACAGCTAATCCAAAAATTAAATAAAAAGATTACTTTTGAAAATAGCAGATCTATACCAGCTCACAATGCATCACATTCATTCATTAAAACTATGAACTCTGACTGCAGGGGGATATATAATGATCATTATAACAATGTGCAAGAACATATTTAAAAAGAAGGAAGAACTTTATATTTGTGGACAATCAAAATATGTTTTTTTATTTTAATGTGGTGTCATTCAAATTAATCTGGATATGGCAGACTCACTATTTAGAAAATAAAAACATGGCACTTCATTTAAAATAGGTTACAGACCCCTGTTATATGCGCTTATTTTTATAGACCCATTTACTTGTTTCTATGAGACATGGCAGTTTTGCGTCTATTTTTAAAAGATGTTGAGATTAGAAACGGCCATAATTCTTTCATTTCTCAACCTTAAAAATAAATAAAAACATCTCCATAATCCGTGGGAAATGTGCTTTCATATGCTGTATCACACCCGATTCAAGTCTTCTTCAATAAAATGCTACGAGCGAACTCAGCGAAGACCATACCATCGGGGCCACAGCATTACAGCACGCATTCAACTCATTCCTTGACTTGAATGAAATAAAATATAATAAACGTTATTTTACTGGTGTTTTTCAATAGAAACAAATAAAGAGCGTGTGTAGGCTACTGTGTGCAAGTGCAACAGTGCATATACATGCATGCACTAGGCTATATTTCTTCCGTGTCGGGATGGTGATTGAGCTCTTCAAGTTCACAGCCCGTTTGGTCTTTCATAAAAAACCCTTGATATTAGCCTATAAACACTCATGGTTCTCTCATTTCTCAACCGTTTTATTAAATGTAAAAATCTCCATATTCCTTAGGAATCTTGCTTTCATTCGCTGTATGGTACATGGTTCTATCGTTATCGAATTAATTAATTACGCATCTACTCGCAATTCCATTCCGATCTGAAAGGTGGGTCTGTTCTTTTGAGGCATAAAGGTGACAGCATGCAGTGCAATAGGAATAATTAACCCAAATGTGACAAAGGCATGTCATGTCTTCTATGGTGCCAGCCTGAAGAAATGTCATACCACGATCCCCAAAGTGTGCATTCCGTATGTGACATCAGCTGACTGGTAAAGAGAATAGTACGGACATGTTGATTGGGTACGTCTCAAACACGCCTTAAACACACCCATGACTAATTCAAGGCCGTTTTGCGCACTCCGGGGGGTGTCAAAAGCGCTTCTTAACATGCCCAAAATTGCAATATGACATACTACACGCCCCCAGATCATAATACTGTAATTAGATTAGTAATATAGAAGTAAGTAAAATAGAAGTCCTAAATCGACCCCACAATGTTTTGAATTCACACTTTAACACGTCTCACAGTGGAAAAATCTATTGGAAGCAAAGAGTAGCCTGTAAGTATAGATGAATCTGGTCCAAACATGTGAGTCATATTGGAAGTGATAACATGCAACATTAAAAATATATAAATGCTGTGCCTCTTTGTTAATGTATTAGTCTAATACAGATGGGCTTATGTGGGAATTTAAAATTAAAAAAAGTTAACATTTCTCTTTTTCTTTGTGCTAGCTTGGACTCAATGATCTCATTTACAAAATATTTTCATTTGAACTATTTTGAACTGAATCCAGTCAAAGGTTATGAATTAGTAAAAGCAAAGAGGTACTTATACTTTTTTCATGACATAGCACAAGCTAAAACTAAGTTCCATCATTATACAATATGTGAATACATTATCAAATAGTGTATTTTCAAGTTTCAACTTTTCATAATTGTTTCTAACAAAGTCAAAGAACATAGGCTAGCCTAGTTATAAATGAGAGCCAAGAGCCTTATATTAAAGCCGTACTATGTAACTTTCCTCTTCTACGCCCGGATTTGAACCTGGTTTCCCGCATGTGCTGACATTTTTACCATTGAGTTAATAGAGCCTGCCTGCTTGCTCGGGGGATAAATTGACCATTAGGTCAGATCCTGTGTCTAAGTGAGACACGATCTAAATGTCTCAATAGAAGATCAGGGAGACAAAATACAACCACCCCAATAATGTATACTTACTGTATATTGTATTAACATACTCTCATACAGATTGGAAAAGAAATTACATAAAAAAAAGTTACATAGTGCTGCTTTAAAAAGCAAGTTATTGTTCACGACATAATCACTGAGATCATTCAAATGCCTTTGCATACATTATTCACAATGGTAGATTATGTGCATGCTTAGCTTATACATTCATAATGACTTGCTACTGTTATCGACTTGAAAGACATGGGAGATTCATTCATGATGCTTAAGCCGGTGTTTTGATGCAAAGCGCACGCTTCATTAAGCTGTCCCCCCTGAAAATAGAACGATGACATGAGGGTCATTTGTGGGTGGATATGAAATTAGCATTGGGAGAGCATCCTATTTGTTTGCTGCGCAGACATACAGATGTGTCATTCCAACTCTTCACACGCTTTCCTGATCTTTTCCTGAAGGTTTTCTGAAAAGGCATGTTTTCCCTGCAGGTTTTATTCACTGACTCTACTGCTTTACTATACTGAAAAGGAGTGTCCAGCAGAGGAACTGTATCTATTCAGGGAATCTGAATATAATTAAAATACAAAACATTGGCAATTGCCCCCCCCCCCTCCCCCCTCCCCCTCCTCACTGACAATCTACTGAATTGCCAATGGCAGGACAAGTATTCAAACGGCACATCTGTACATGCATATGTGCACGCACGCACGGTCACACGCACGCACAAAGCTCACTCACACACACACACACACACACACACACACACACACACACACACACACACACACACACACACACACACACACACGTGCACACGTGCACACATGCACAGACACATACACTGCAGTCAGTCGCACAGTACTTGCATTCATTCACTTTGTGCTTATATATTATAGAGGGCAGCCCTCCTTTGACTTCCTTCAGTGTTGTCAGGGGAAATCTCAATGGATTTCAATCACACAGTGCGCCACGAAGATGTGGTACATAGAATTTAATTCCCATGGGCCTCTGCTCCGAACACATTTTCCAGTAGCTGAGTTGACTTCTTTGAAGCATCTGCACATTGAAAGAAGATTTGGCGTTTAATTTTTCACTCCCTTCAATGTACTCCATGTTGGTATATTATAAGACTGGCGGCTTTAATCCAAACCATGTATTTTCTTCTTTTTAATTAGTTGGAAAGGCCATGCAAAAGACGACGGTGTAATTATATAATTTATAAGACCTTCACCTGTCCTGGTTGGGAAACATTTAGTATGTCACCAAAGACTATGATGTGAGTGAACATATAGGCCACTGAGGGAAGTAGCTTCTGCTGGAACCACTGGCGAAAGGACTAGGATCTAATTCTATTGGACCTGAAATCAGCTCAGTTGTGAAACACCTACACGCGATGATACTGATGGAAGGATGACCTGCCTCTCAAAACCTGGAAAAACGGGTTTCCAGGGCAAGATGGACTGTGTCGCTCACGTACCATCCATACTGTACTTCTCCTGAGAAGACCTGCATGTGCAACTGATGTATCCTTTGGAAGGTTGAGCAGTTAGGTTGGATAGTGACGAACTATTGTTCGTTGAGCAGGAGAGTTGATTAAAAAAAAAGGCTTATTTTGAAAGAATCTATTTAAAATATTTACAGATAATATGTACAAGAAATATGTTTTGTGTCATTCTGTTTTTTAAACTGCTACTGTTTAATTATGTGAACCCCAAACTTGAAACTATTGCATGCATGAACAGTAGAACGTGCCGGGTCATGCACAAGCTACTGCACTGTCTTCTAGGATCATCCTTATGCTATAAAAAATACAAAAAATAACACAAAGACTAAAATAAACTACGGATATTCTATTTTCGTTTTCTTCCTTGTGACATAGAGCAATAATAATAATAATAATGTATTATACAGTAAACTCACAATAAATCCAACAAAAATAATTATTTAAAAGCAAGGTTTAGAATGTCAACTCTTAGAGATATGGATGCATCATTTTGGCCATATGAGTCCTCAGAAATCTTTGCTTCATTGTATAGGTTTCTCCTCGTGAGTTCTTGTAATCCTGAACCTCATGGAAAAGTTAGCAGTTTAAACGCAGCATAGCTGTTTAAAGTCACCCATCACAGCAACTCACTTCAAGGGAAAGGCGGTGCTCAACTCAAAGGGCAGTCTTGAGGTTAAAGATTATTGACAATATACACAATGAAAGACATATCTGCACTCTGAAGAAGTTTAGTAGTCTTATGCTACTCACGCAGTGGTCTGCAGCAGCAGTCTATACAAAGAACGGGCACATTTCAGCAAGTGTTTCAGTGTTGAGTACTAACCATGACACTGACATGATACTGAGATAATACTGAACATGATACTGACATGATACTAATTGACCATGATATGACGTCACATGATGATACTGACCATAATACTGGCATGATAATGACCATGGTATTGACTTCATACTGACACCAAGGTTTTATGTTAGAAATGTTGAGTATGGGTCCCCAGCATGTAGAAACTGCCGGATGCTAACTTGCATATCTTGAGCAATTTTCATAATTGGCATAATATTATGTGACCATACCATTGCATTAACCTATAGAAGATTCAAAATGTCATCATGCTTTATGTAGCATGTGACATGTCAAACTAGGGGGTTTTCATGATGATGAATCCATTCCAAGCATTAGTTTTGAAGATTAAAAAAAAAAACGGCCATAGCTACTATGGCCGTTTTAGCCCAAGGAGTGTTTTTTGTGCAAAACTAATGCTTGGAATGGATTCAGCATTATGAAAACCCCCTAGTTTGACATGTCACATGCTACCTAAATCATGATGAAATTTAGATTTTCTTTTCCTTATAGGTTGTTAATGGTATGGTCACATATTATGCCAATTATGAAAATTGCTCAACATGATTATGCAAGTTAGCATCCGGTCAGTTTCTACATGCTGGGGGTGGGGAGCATATCTCGTGTTGTGTTTATAGCAGATTCCTCACTCAAATGTGCATTTGCAGTTTGGGGCAACTCCAAAGCAAACACCACATGTTCCAACATTTTATTTACCTGCCATAGTGTCAACCCATTACCCCTGTGTCGGATCGGTGGTTAGACTGGCATATTCACCGATACCGATATGACCCGATATGACAAAAAAGGGGCTGATCCGATACTTTTACCGATACAGTATCGGGACACCTCTAGTGGGGGGACAAATACTCAACATTTCTAACATAAAACTTTGGTGTACTCAACATTCTGGCAAGTGGACTATCAAGTGGAATGCTGAGGAAGGCCTCCGTGAGAAAATACGTCCATTTTTGTAGACTGCTGCCGTGGATCATAACCCACATCATCTGTGTATATTTTAAGACATATATGCTAGGTTCCTGAGCTGAAATACATAGTTCCAAATCAAAACCTTTGTAGGGATTAAAACCCACTCTGACCTGAGATCAGATTCAAAAAATGTCTTCTACATCCTGACAGTTTTCATTCTGACCTGAGATCAGATTCTGAAAATGTCAGTCGCTCTTAAATTTTTCAAAAATAGCACACCTACAAGCTTGTAGCGCACCAGTCGGTGGCGTGCTATGAGCTTGTAGATCTGCTATTTTTCAATAGCTAAAGCACGACATGATGCTAACACCAAAATGGGTTAACAAAGCACATAGCTGCTGTTCCAGCGGTGCTGGTTGTCCATGGACTGCAGTGACAAATTCTCTGCTTGCCAAATCTTGGGTGTAGTCAACAAAGCAACCTTGGGTCACTTTCGGATACATTCCTGTGAAACTTGCCTGAAACAATCTGTGGCCAGTCAAAATAAGACTGTCCAATGTTTGCCTTGTGGATTATGGCGTGCATGGCGTGACCACTGATTACGTGCCTGAAGCAGCTGGATATGTTGTGTTAATTAATTGGGTTTTTATCAAATATTTTATCCAATTTGAAAATATGCAGCCCAGTGCCTCATGTCCACTGCAGAAAACACATCCCACATGTCTACCATCAGCCCATCACCCGAGCCTCAATGTGCATAACTTTGACAATAACCATTTGTTGCAGAATGCAACTTTATTGATGCATTGCCTCCTCTGGCCATGGCACAAACAAAATGAGATTACGAGCAGTCCTCTTCGGTGATAATATTTTGACGCATGAGATGACTGAAAGCATCAAGCGAGTTAGGCCAGAGATGACAGTTACTCGGCCCTTGAGTGCCTGAGTGGACAAGAGGGAACACTTAAGGTCTCTCTGCGCACTGCTGTGTTTTTTGGGGATTTTTAGCAGCGTTTTTACGCCGGTTTTCCCAAAAACACGTCCAGTCTGCAAGGACCACATTACTCCAGTAGGTACTGTTGCTAAGCCAGTACTTTGATGATTATGAGTGTCTGTTGGTGTATATACCACAATGGGTGGTTGAAGTTGAATGGTTGTTGTCGTTGTTGTGTTTGAATATATATATTTTTCATTTTGTTGTATTTGTTAGATCTATCGAGAAAGGTGTTTATTGAAAGACATTTACACTATTTACAGAAAATGTATTATTTGTTGTGCAATTTTATAGAGGCCTCTTATTTTGAATTGATAGTGTATTGTATGAAGTAGCTCACCCAGAATCCTATGTCTGTGTTACTTTCTAGTTTTGACAAGAGGAACAATGGCAAACACACGAGCCAATTTACCCATGTTATATTTTGTATATTATTTACCATGCAAAAGTCACTTTGTTCAGAACTGTCATCCATTATTTGGGTCAATATCAAGAACTTCTACCTCAATGTCAGTCTAATTATGACTGATCTGTCAGAAAAAGGAAAAAAAGAAAATCATGTTCCTCACGATAATTTCCATTCCAACAAACGTTCAAAAGTTCAACAAGAATTTGGCTTCTTTCTATCTTCATGTTTCTGAACATAACCACTTAATATCAAATCCAAGACTGAACAAAATGATAGACAACCAAGGCCTTGTTCAGTCTAACATGCATGATGACACACAAATGTTCGTTTTGTGATTCCTCAGTAAGGCACAAGTGGAATATTCCTTAGGTGAAAAGCTTAATGTCTTTCATGATGGAAAATAAATAATCTTCAAACATTCAGATTCTTACCAGATTCAACCGGCGAGGGCAAGGCATGAAAATAATTCAGTGAAATAAATTCTAAACTGTCAATTTAAATAACAAGCGAAACACATTCATTTAAAAAATAAAATAGTGGCTAGTCATAAAATATAACCACTTCTGGCTTGGTAAAAGGTGTCCACATCGTTGACCATAAATGTTTTCAGAGAAGAAGAACCTCGTTATCTGATGCAGATTTCAGGGCCTCTGGGAAATGTAAAAGCATGGATACGCTTCTCCTGCATTTATAATGTTATGTACTGTACAGTATGTATGTGTAATTGTGTATACAGTACATACAGGCATGTATAGGGAAGTGAAGCTATGTTTCTCCAACAGAGTTGGAAGAACCATTAGTACTGTACAACCCGTTATTCAAACTGAATCTGTAGCACTTTTCTGATGATGATAAGCATACAGTAGGCGTCATTAGACATGTGCCTCACCAAGACAGGATGCTGTAAATCTTGTTATCATAAGTGACACATTTGAGAGGATCATCCTAATAGATGTGTGTGAAAGTGTGTTCCTGTGAAGAACACACACAGAGGATTGATCCGCGCTCGAGTACGTCAAGGTTTTGAAATCGATGAATGCGGTATGTTTATCTCACTAAATTAACGTGCACATTTTCCCTTGTCGCAGATGCTCGCTTAATCAATAAGCAAAAGAGTATGTGTGTGCTGTTCGTGATGACTCGTGATTCATTTATACTCCATAGTACAAAGGTTTTGTGTGGCAAAAATAGCTGATCTACAAGTGTTACAATGCAACACTTTGTGAGCAACACAATTCAGTGTCACTAAATCTCCATCAAGCGCTGCATCGTCTCTCACTTCCTTCCACCCCCCAAATACTTCTCCTTTACTTGAGATCTTCGATAATGGCTATCTCCCTCCGCTCGGCAAAGTCCGGGCTGAGTCCGGCAGAGTTCAGGTAGAGGCTGCCGTTCCGGGACAGAGTCCCCGGGATGGGGCTGAGAGAGAGCGCCAGGTTGGGGTAGGACTCCCTCTCCTCCCCGAAGTTGACCGACAGCGTCCTCTGGCCCGGGGTCATCATCATGTCCTGGCTCATGGACGCGTTCATGCCGAGCTCGGACGACAGCTTGCGCTTGATGGAGGCGGCGCGCTGGAACTTGTCGTAGATGTCCACGCTGAGCCTCCGCCGCGTCTCCTTGAGCTCCGCCGACACGTTGGCCGTCCACTCGGCCGCGTGGATCCGGAACTCCCCCACCTAGAGGACGGAGACAGAAGTGACACGAGTCTGATAAATCCACAGTGTCAATTGAACTCTGAGAGTGTACTAAATGTACTGGAAGTGTGTGTGGGTGTGTGTGTGTGTGTGTGTGTGTGTGTGTCTGTGTGTGTGCGTGTGTGAGAGAGAGAGAGAGAGAGAGTGCATAATGGATGAACTGTCATAAGTGCATGCTTTCTGGGCTTCTGACCCCCCCTCCCTCCAGCCCACACGATCCCAGCACTCTCCATCTCTCTGTATTACAATTCTCTGTAGAGCACTCCGTCATACTTGGCCCATCCTAATGATTCCATAACTACGCTCTGCCACGGTTATGTCACCTTTATGGAATAATAATGAGGAATAATTATGAATATGGGGCTGTGTGAGCGTATCTTCCTGCTTATTCCACCACATGCACATGTGTGTGTGTGTGTGTGTGTGTGCGTGTGTGTTTGCAGCACACACGTGTGCAGTGTGCACAGGGTATCTGTTTAGCACTCCACATACACTCAAGTGCAATTAATGAACATGACAACTAAGAAACGAGTCATATTACTCACCAGATGCCCCTGTTAACACCCGCCACACTCCCCCCAAAATCTCTCAAGCAGCAGATTTACTCTACATGACATAGCCAGGGGAGACGGGTCCATTCATTTATTTGACTTATAAGGCCGGTGTAAACCGCTTGACAGTGTGGGGTATCACACTCCCAGCTAGCACCGTGGGGGATAGCTGCTGTAATGATAGCTATAAACGTTATATGAATCGTAAATACCTGCAGGATGCTTACAGGTGGGAAGGCTGGCATCTTTCACTGGTTAGGAGTTTACAGTATATTAAAGCAGAATTTCGAAGTAGGTTTTTACTGAATTCTGTTGATAATGTGTACGTGAAGTGGTGAATGAATAAATAATAATATAGAGAGAGAGCACTGGGGCTTTAAGAAGGTAGCCGGGGTCAAACATTCTATGGGCTTATTTTCCGCATCATCTACAACAAACACAAAATAATACATTTTTGGCGATTGAAGAAGAGATTTCCCGTTCTTACGCCTTGGATGGCAATTGGATGATTTGAGGCATTTTGTTCCAAAAATCCACCTGTTGGTGGCACTATAACAGGCCAATGTGAAAAGGGTGGGATATATTCCTCAGCCTAGTAGGAAAGTGTGTGAAAGATTTCACGTAAATTGCACGCTGCGTTCATGATGAGGCTTTTTGTTCAAAATGGGCCAATCCTGCAAACTAATGTTAGCCAATTAGGATGGAATATGAAATATTGGACAGATCCGTCTTGAACACATGACTACTATAGAGATAGTGTGTAACGATTTGCGGGATTTTTGGACAGAATATGGAGGAGTAATAGCAAAAAATGTGTTTTCTAAAAGTTGGCCTCCTGGTGGCGCTATAACAGGCCGTTCTTGGCATCCAGGGATTGTGTGTGCAAAATGTGGCATCGACGGGGTTAATGGTGCCGGAGATTAGCTGTTAACAGACGGACAGACGGACACACACACACACACACACACACACACACACACACACACACACACACGGACAAAGTGCAAAACATACTCTCTCCCCATGCCTTCGGTTTGGTGGAGACAAAAATATGCAATAGTGCACAAAGACCTGAACGCCGTCTGCACTTGCAATACGAATATTTAGGCAACGTTTCAGTCAAAGACCTTCAGGCATCTTCCAGACAGTGATCAATGAATGAAAAAGAAAAAACGGCTGGTCCGGAATTTGCAGTGCAGCTCACACACACACACACACACACACACACACACACACACACACACACACACACACACACACACACACACACACACACACACACACACACACACACACACCTTTCGGCAATGATGCAATGATACCCTCAGTTCTCTGTGTTTCCTGCCAGTTCCTAGACCTTGTTACTGTGTGCTCTGTTTGGAGCCTGTCATTTGTGTGAATATACTTGGTCCTTAGTACGCTCTGTGTATTCCTGTGTATTATGTAATCATGCTCCTCGTGTTCCCTGTTGTTTTGAGCGGTGCTTCCGCTCCATTACTACAGTATGTGTGTCCCCATACCGTACGTGTCCCTGTGTCTGTCCGAGCACGGAAAGCTGCAACGCGGCAACTCTGTCATTTCTCGAACCGTTTCGGATGTGGGAAGCCTCGCCGGAACAGGGCCAGCCCCCTGGGCATGTTCCTTAGGGGTCTGGATGTTCCCGGGGACCCCCACGTGGTAACTCTCATTTCTCGACCGTTTCGGACGCGGGAAGGCTCGCTGGAACCGTTCCTGGGGACCCCCACACGGTAACTCTGTCTTTCCTCAAAGATCTTTTCCAAAAATAATCAAAGTACAGTACAGAGCACAGTACACTACAATACAGTACAGAGTACAGTAACTATAACAATAAATGTATAGTTGCACCGCTCAGTTCACAAAGGTGAGATCTTTGCCCTATTCAAGGCAAGCCTCTTGCATTTGGACTGCTTTTCCTCTGTCTCCATTTGTCTTGCAGGCACGTGGGTCCTACAGTCTCTCCCGACTCACATTGTGACATAAATAGCCTATAGCTTCATCCTTTTACTGTCGTAACATCAGCAGCACGCATGAGGAAGGTCGTGTGTGAGGGAAATGTAGCTCTAATTAATAAATTATCCTACATCCTACATATCTTGCAAGAGCTGTAGAGGGTTTATTGTATTGTATTTGACAGTATTTAACAGATAAGGCCAACGTAAACCAAAAGATGTATTTATCCTACTTAAAACTATGGTCGATCTTGTAAAAACAGAAGTCATACTTTATAACTCCAATGTTTTCCAAAAATACTGTTTTGATCAGCATGACTTGACTTTCTGTCTCCCTTTCAAAATGCAAACGAGGTAATGCACATGCTCAAGGACAGGGATTGAAAAAGCATTTCATGAAGTAGTTCTAAGAAACATTGCCCTGCTCAGTGCTTGTGTTCAACTGTTCATCACAATGATTTATTACAACCAAAGCAGCAGAATATTACTTTTTTAACAGTTCATGGACAGCAGGGGAGTTCTACGACTTCCACATGATAGAACAATATGAAACCAATAAGGGCACCTACAGACTAGCCTGGGTTTCAGGCTGGAACCCAGGCGACCTACGGCTGCAATTCCAAACTGGCCCCCATAAAGTCTGAGTCCCCACCCCGCCACCCCCCGTTCCCCTCACTGCATATTTGTTTCTCCCTTTTTTACTTCCTTTATACAGTATGATGATTTCCCGTTTGGTTTTTTTATATAGAAATGTATATTTGTACTTTGTACTCAAAATGTTCTGATGAATTGAAAATGGTGGACCCTGTTGTAAACAAGTGTAATACTTAATCATGGTGTCGTCCTGTCGTCCACAGTAACAGTTTTTGTATTGAGTTGTGCATTCTTTTGAAATGTACTGTATTCAATCAATCAATCAATCAATCAACCAACCAAATCTTGTTTTAGGCAATGCATTTTTGGTGTCTGAGTTTTCATAGGTTATGTTCACAATATCTTCATCTGCATTCTAGAGAGTGGCAGGGATTTCACCTGCAGCGACAGTTAAATCATGCACACACGAAACACTCTAATCTGACTTGAGTTTGATGCCTTTAAAGTGCATTTCAGTGTACAGTACAGTACGGTAAGTAAAGCACATTTTTGTTACTTTGAGTAGTTAGGAATTATTAAGAATTATCTAAACCTAGCTTTGTTCCCATGGGCGATCCATGAATAATTCCATTCAAAGGGTGTGTGATTAATATACTGTAACTGAAAATTAAAACAAGCAATTTTGAAGAAAACAATCCATACTGTTAATTTGGTTTTCAGAGTAACAAAATGTAATTACGGAGTACGGAGCTGAATGCAACCTAGTCTGTGTCAATGCATTTTATTTGTTGATGTTTCTTTTTTTCCGATGCATTGAATAGTTTTGTTTTGAACCATGTTTTGTTCAGCACTTTGGTCAGCTTTGGGTTGTTGTAAATGTGCTATATAAATAAAGTTTGATTTGATTCACCACAGGTAAGATCCATTTAGTGCAACATACCTCCTCCTTGGTTTTCTTGGAGATGGCCCGGAACCAGTCTCCGATCATACTGAGAACAGCAGCAAAGTAAGCCAGACCCACCAGGATCCAGAACCACACCACAGGCTTGTAGTAATCCAGATAATCAGGAGTCTCTGAACCACCTGTCCAAACCAAACAGAGTGGATTACACAACTGCATTACACAAACCCTGCCAGCATGTACAGTACAACATAGCTTATCACTATACAGCATGCTATTGTGAGTGTAAACAAGAATACAACACGGAAATTACTGTACAAGTATATGTGAGCATAAAGTACAAAATCAAAGAGAGACTGAGTGAGAGAGAGAGAGAGAGAGAGAGAATAGAATACAGATCAGGCTTATTGGTTTTTTACTGCCCACTAGGCTGTCAGTGTGTTCACGTCAGCAAGATGAAATGCAGCTGTGAGTCATGGTGTGTCTCTAGAACATCAAAAGAAAAGGCAAGCTCCCCAACACTGCAGATGCAAAAAACATAGCCTAACCTTTTTCGCCGGCAACAAAATCTCCAAAGCCTATAGTAGTGAGGGTGATGACCACGAAATAGACAGACTCCAGGGTGCTCCAGCCTTCAATGTGCTTGAAGATTACAGCTGGCAGGGCGACGAAGGTGAGGCACCCAAACAGCAGGAAGAGCATTGTGGAGATGACGCGGATCTTTGTTTGGCTGACTTTCCACTTCTGTCGAAGAATAAAAGTGAATCATTGAACAAACAGACGGAAGAGGTGATTGAATGATTGATGAAGACAGTACATTACATTGGTGGGTTGAATTGGGGGTAGATTGACGATAGGGAACTCTGACAGAACTGCACACAACTGAGGTCCCCAGTACAATTTAATTGAATAATGATGTTTGGTATGACTTTGGTAGAACCTTGGGTTATCGAGGTTCAAGGTTTCTTTATTATATATATATATATATATATATATATATTTGTTTCCCTTTGATTTTGAAAGAAGAACACTATGCATCAGAAATTGATAGGTCACCATTGTTGGTGTAACACGGAAACATACAGCTTGTGGTGTCAGACTCAGTAGATGTAATGGAAATCAAAAGCATCCTATTACGCCCTATCCTATTATTTATTTTATTTAATCACTTGAAAATTCTGTGATGACTGAGTCACTTCCGTTGACCTGAAATTATGTCACATGAGGCAGGCAACCAGACTGACGTGATATAATTTCATTAGTCAAGCAAGGCAAGCAAGCCCAACCTTGGGGCGCATATAATACGGTACTGTATGTTGTATGGAAGATATGTAATTTGAATGACATAGTAATGCTGTCTGTCAAAAAGATTTTCATGCATCAACCGCTGAAAGATAAGACCCCAGTCAAATTGAATGTGATAGGAGGGCTACAGTTCTGTGCAATGATTGGCGCTTGATTCAGCAGGTTTTGTACTGGCCTCTAAATGATTGAAAAAGATAATATTGGAGGACCCCAGTATAAACAAGTCTTAGTGCTTTTCTGGGTTTATCCTCTTAGCAGACCTTATATTGAACTGTGCTTTCCTCGAACTGTGCTTACTCTACAAACTGTTAATACCATTTTCAGTCAATCAATTAATCAATCAGTATCTATGTCCCATTTGAAAGTCTAGGTCAGGTGAACATTTCACACATCCATTATATCAGGGAGGGAGCTCTCACCAGATCTGCTCTGCTTTAACCCAATTCAACTTAACTGTCCTCAACACTGCCTAAAGCGATCAGACTCAATGCTAGCCTTTTCGTGCTGTGCATTCCTGAAGTGACTGCCCTTTTTCTGGAGCCTTGTGTTTTAAATAAGCCAAGGCTCAGTGCCTGAAGAAAGCATGAAAGAGAGGAAAATCCCAGCTCACTGAGTCTCTGCAGGACATACAGTAGTCTAGGCACCACTTCTGAGCCTTCCAAAACTGCTGGAGACTAATTATTTCACAGCCCTGTTATTACTATCGCTATACCATTCAAAAGCTTCCCGTCTTGGAGCTACATGTAACCGTCAAGCCTCCCTAGGGAAGGAGAGCATATTGCAAAAATAATTAATTCAGCTTTAGCAAGAGAAATCCTTCAATTAGGCGATGGAGTCCATTCAATGAATAATCGGGACCAGCACAAACTAAGATAGCAGGTGCTATACAGAGATAAAAACACAACCTAATACACGTGTTCATTTCCCCATTGTATACGGACAGGAAAGCATCAAAGGGTTGTTTCTGACAGACAGGGAGGATATCTTTTATTAACCTGAGTGTTGGGCAGCCGGTTCATTGCTCTGATTCTCCAAGGTCTCGATCTGGACGTTTCAGAAAAAGACTAATGACTAAATGTCACAAACGATCCTGAGCATTTATAGGGCATGTGTCACGTTTGTCTAATGCGTGTGTGTGAGTTAGTAGCCCCCAGTGTGCCTGTGTGTGAACTGAAGTGTGTTTAATAAGCCCAGCACTACCATCCACGCTAGTCTGTGTTTCTAGCTTATCTTGAAGAAATGCAAACGTTTTTGGTGCATGTACTGTACGAGGACAACAAAAAGCCACCAGGATCGAATAGTATGAGAGCCAATGGAAGTCATGTACAGTAGAAGGAATCTAGCAAGCATACTTGTAACAAGTGAAAACAAGCTGAAACAAGTGTTATATGAAAGTCTGTTGACAAGGCAACCTAGAATTGGATCTTCCTTCGTTCCTTCCAAAAATAGACGGTCTACAAGCTCACGACAAATCACAGCAAGTATAAGTGTCCCCTGGGTTTTTCCCCTCCTGAAATCGGCAATTTGCTCGCCTAAAAAGGCTCAAATGCCCACATTGAAAATAAAGCTCTGCAGCATGCAGAGAAAACATGTGAACACGCAAGCAACAATATAAATGCTTGTAAACAATTCAAACATACGCTGCGATCAGGGGAGGAAAAAAGTCCATCTGGTGGACATCGCCCCTAACTCAGGGGACAGACGGGTTATGATCTCTTGTTATATGGTGTGGTGGTGTAGTGTAGGGGGTTTGTTCATTGTTTCTTTAAGAGTCGTCGCTTAACTCTGGCGCCATATTTGAAACTCTGTATTATACAGCATCTCATTCCATTTGCAAATTTAATATTTGGATGGTCCAGTCTGATTCTGTAATGTAATCCTTCCGTCATTTACTGTAACCATTAGCCTAGCCAATGCTCAGGCAATGTTTTAACTTAATTCTGATGTTGTTATGGTGCCTCTGTGGACACAGAGACACACACTGACACACAAAGACAGACAGACAGACAGACAGACAGACAGACAGACAGACAGACAGACAGACAGACAGACAGACAGACAGACAGACAGACAGACAGACAGACAGACAGACAGACAGACAGACAGACAAGCAGACAGACAGACAGACAGACAGACAGACAGACAGACAGACAGACAGACAGACAGACAGACAGACAGACAGACAGACAGACAGACAGACAGACAGACAGACAGACAGACAGACAACTTCAATACAACTTTTGCCTTGATTATGATCCACAAATGAACGATTATTTACAGTGAAAATATAGCAGATCTACAAATCTAGTACACGTTGTGTTGCATGCATATACACACATGCACGCACAGGCAAAGGACCTCACCACGATCATCTTCTCTATTCTGGCAATTCCGTTCCCGAAGATGGTCCCCAGCTGGTCCCCAACGCCAGCTAGTAAGAATCCAAAAAGTGGAATTCCCAGGAGAGCGTAGATGATACAGAAGATCCTTCCACCCTCTGTGTGAGGAGAGATGTTCCCAAAGCCTGACAGAGAGACAATGGACAATTAACTACCTCAGTTATAAACACCATGCAGTCCACTTCACTTTCTGCACTCACTGAGGTAGTGACTACACGTGACTACAACAGGACCTGTTGCCGAACAATGTGTCAATGATGAGTGATGGTCGCTGTTATTGATCTGAAAATGTATTGTACAGGTGCACTTTCATAAAAAACACCAGTTTATACCGGGTACAGAGCAAGGCTATTATAGTTTACCTTTTTTTTTCTTTCTTTCTTTTTACATTTTGAACTTTTGTTTTGAAATTTGAAAAAAATACTTTTATTTCATCCATCCATCCATCCATCCATCCGTCAACTACTTATCCGTCGGGTCGCGGGGGCAACAGCTCCACCAGAGTGCTCCAGAGCAACATTCCTCCTGGGGGATCCCGAGACGTTCCAAGGCCAGTGAGTCGATGTTTTTCCTCCAACTGCGCCTTGGTCTGCCCTGGGGTCTCCCTGAACCACCTAAGCTGGCTCCTTTCCAGGTGAAGAAGCGACTACACAAATATTTTTATTTCAAATAAGTAAAAATGTATTGTCAACTCTAGTTTTCTTTATTTTGTCAGTTGCATTTAACTAAAAAATAACATTGGCACAGAGCATCAACAACTATACAGTATATATAGGTAGACTGGATATCACCGCAGCAGAGAGAGAGCCACAGGCAACCATGCCGTGTGGAATCTCTGCAGAGAGATGAAAGATGGAAATGAGAGTCACGTACAGTGCAAACAGACAGAGCTGCATTTATAATTCACACCTTTACTCCTGGATCTCATTCAGCCACAGTCCACATTTACAGTCCACATTTGCCAAGACAATCTAAATATCGGAGGAAATAAATTTAGGATCTCTGACAGAACTGCACAGTAAAGCTCACTCCGGATTATGTGAGAGCGTCGGTGTTCCATTATTTAACATCTCGTAATGGGGTCTGCACATTGCATAATGACCGTCGCCAACTTCCTTTATTGCAGCAGTCATCGTTGAAGGGTCAGGACTGGCCGGGAAATGTCTAACACATTTATACCTGAGGACGATTCTAAAAAAGAAAGCAGTCAGAACCAATCAGTGGTTCTCAAACTTCTCAAAGAAGAAGAATATTCAAAGATTTGCACTGCATTTTCATGATCTTTCAAAAATAGCTAAAAGTATAACATAATGCTTAAAACACCAAAAGGGGTTCCTGTCCAGAATGGGCTAATGACTTCCTGGTCTCACATATACTAGTCAAGTACCTAAATGTCACGGACACCGTTACCAATCAAGCCTCACTAATGACTTTATTAGATCAATGGTCAACTGGATATGGAATTAGTTTTGAGACATCTGAGGAACCATGGGAACACAGGATAAGCAAGCACTGACTCTCTCTCTCTCTCTCTCGGCTACTTAAATCAATATTTAAATATGTTTTTCATCCACCAGTGGCCCAGCCTAGTAGGTCTCGGATGTGCGTTTCAACTGCCTTTTGCGATTCTACTTCAGTCATACATTACAACATACATAAAACTGAATTAATAACACTGAATCTCATTCATAACATCTCTCCAGCATAACATCACCTGGATGTATAATTTATTACATATGTGAGGTCACGCGATGAATCATGTGTACTGTAGCAATCCATCATGACTGTATTTTCTCTATCTCTCTGAGGTTTAAACGTATAACCGTTGAAGACAATAAAAAGCTTAATGGCCGTAATTAAGCTATTACGAAACGCTGTCATCATGGAACGACTAGGCCTATGTGTTATTTAAGCGTGCCACTTCATTAGCCTCCGTTACGCACGTGTGCTCTGTTGGTTTTAATTAGAGCCCTTTTTACTGCCTTGGGCGAAAAGCAATATGTCGTTGTCGGGTGGAAACCTCGTAAGTCTAAAACCCATTTAGGACTGAGACCACATTCTACAAATGTCTTCTAAATCATATGTTTCTATGTCAGTGGTTCTTAAACTATTTAATGTCAAGGACCCCCCCCTTCCCCCCCCCCCCGAAGCACAGATTTGAGTTAAAAACGTTAAGAAATATATATTCAAAGATTTGCGCCACATTTGTTCCCCTGTCAATCAAAATGTTCAATCAGAGATTGCCGAATGCACTTTATTGACTAGTTGCACTTTATCAATCAAAATGCTCAATCAGAGATTGCCAAATGCACTTCATTGACTAGTTGCACGTTATCAAGGGCATGTGTGCAATATCTCTGTTTTGTTGGGTGTTTCATGGTGTTTTTCCTTTTCTTATGTGAACGTGTCTGTTATTTGTATGCAGCTGTGACTCTGTCTCCAAGACAAATTTCTCCCAAGGGAGACAAATAGAGACAACCTTGAACTATTTACACAATTGTTTCAAAAATAGCAGATGTACAAGCTCGTATGAGCTTGTAGATCTGCTATTTTTCAACAGCTAAAGTATAACATAATGCTTAATACACCAAAAGGGTTTCCTGTCCTTTCAAATGGTGAAAATAGTAGATCTACAAGCTCACCAATGCGACATATTGTGAGCTTATAGATCTGCTATTTTCCACTACTTGTGTGACAGTCGTGTATGATGAAGTGAGGCAGTAATTTAAGAACAGTTGAAATATGGACATACTGTAGGTTTCTGCCCAACAGCGACGACATTCCCTCATGTATTTGTGAGGGAGCAGAGGTGGACATGAAAATAGCCGATCTACAAGCTCACTGTGACCTCCACCAGGTAAAGGGGGTCCCGTTAACTTTAAGGGAAACACTGGGAGTCGCTGTAAGTTAACCACTTTAAATACTACGCTTAAATTAATCATCCCCACAGGGGTCCCCTACACCAAATCTCTTCGCCGAAGATAGTCGAACTACACGCTCACAACTATGTTGTTCTATGACCATGTTGCTCGTCGGACCCACGGTTGTCCAGAACTTCCCCAAAAGGCCTGATGCCCGTGCTCTGGACAGAGGCCCTAGATCTCCATATATGGAGATGGCCTGTTCTGACTCCATATTTAAGCATGCCTGACAAATTACTCCATATATGGGCATAAAAGGACAGGGCCCAAATCCAGATCACCCCTAGATCTCCAGAGCTGGAGATGATGTTCTGACATCACAATGATGAGGCGACCTCGCCCTTGATTAGCCAATTGACATCACAATGATGGGCGACCTCGCCCTTGATTAGCCAATTGATCACACCTGTTCTAGTCAGCCCCAAAGACTGTATATACTGTACAATTCCAGTCATAATCACATCGTGAAATTGTATACACTACTTCTTCTAGCCACCAAATACTGCAGACGAAGGGAATTTTCATTTGGAGGCATTTCAACTACACCTTTTTCCCCAGGTATGAATAATAATAGTAATAATAAAAAAGGTATAAATTGCTCACAACTCAGTACTGTACATGAATACAGTAGCAACGGATTCTGAGCGATTCAATTCTTTTTTTTAAACAAAACAAACCCTACATCAACCAATTCCAGCACTTCTAATTGACAGACTCTATCCAGAGGTCTCTTTACATCTCCGGTGAGACTCGCAGAGGAATCTCGGAATCTCTGACTTAATTATGAGGTTCCCAAGGGGCATCACAGCACAATCAATTGCTACAGGTACAGATAGCTGGAAGCCACAATCAATAGCTGTTCCACAGTTCCACTTCACTTCCCGGTTAAACTGCACATGTGAACAAATATGGATGTCCTTGATGCACCAATTAGCCGTTCGCCAAGTCCCACCCAAGCCTGTTCTTGGCCAATACCACGTTAGCGACGGTTACTAGGTAAAGATCCTGGTCAAGCTTTCAATGCTGGTCAAAATAAATGTATTTGCTGTAGCATGTGTGGACCTCAGAAAGAGGGTTTGTTTTCTTACCTTGTTATGAGCAAACTAGTCCATTCCATGAATTATTTCGCTCCGTTGTGCAGTTTAATAGTCAATATTAGAAATAAAAATAGGCTCTCATATATAGACTTCCATTGTAACAGGGAAACAGCTCTCAAAGACACTCTTTTAGCACATACTGTATAAGCGACCACAACAAAAGCTTGATCAAGGTTACATAACATAAATGGAGGTGATCAAAAGGAATAGGCTGAAGCTGAAAGCTTATAAATGCCTATCCTACGAACTACAAAAGAAAAAATCCTCAAGTACAAAAATGTAAGGAATTGCAAGCTCAATAAGTTCATCAAGAAGGCCAGCTCTGTTGTTGGCCTCCGAATGGAGAGCCTGCAGTCAGTTGCGGAGAGGAGGATCATGGACAAACTTAACTTAACAAACTTAAGCCCCCCCATTCTTTTTATGTCGTGCTGCAGGATAGGGTGAGCACCTTCGAAGGCTCTCCTTCCCCCAGAGAATGCACACGGAGCGGTACAGACTCTCTTTCATGCCAACAACGTCATGTTATGACACAAGCTAATAGATCAGATATTTTTTCCGCAAAGAGATTTGGTGTAGAGGGGATCAAGAATACAGAGCCCTGGGGGACACTGGTCAACAAAGTATGCAGGGTTAAAGTGGTTATAAAGTTAAACTGATTATAGATGAAGGGAAGTTGTTGCTCAATACAGAAATAAAATCTTACACACTAATGAAGATGAATTCAGCACTAGACAGAACCAAATACCAAATAGACCAAATTGCAATCTTTTCAAAACAGAAAGCATCATAATAGTGTATATATTATTATAGCTAGCAGCACTTTACAGACGACTGCTTCATCATAGTAGCCACAAAATATTCCAGTTTGTTTCCAACCTCACATTCTGACTGAGAGGCATTCTAATGAGTCAGACCACATCTGTATAAAAGTACTAGGCTATATCACTACACTTTAAAAATGAATACCGGAAAACAACTTTGTCAAATGGCTTTGAATAAATTAGTTTTAATAACTTTTTTGTTGACAATTAACCAAAAAATTATGACACAATTATTGCACTTAAAGGGGAATACCACTTATTTTCAACATTGAACTATGTCATTAATATAACTTACAGTTGTTGTGTGGAAATAATAAAAGCCTAGAACTGGAGGTCTAGAACTTGGGGTCATGTGACCAGTGGCATTACGCTGGTGTACTTTTATTGAGAAATATATTACAAATAATTCAGGTAGAAAAACACAAGAACAAACAACAAGAACAGAAGACAAACAAAAACATGACAAATAAACAGAAAGACAATACAATACAATACAATACAATAAGAATACACCAACGTCACTGATCGCATGACTCCAAGTTCTAGACCTCCAGTTCTAGGCTAGACAGAATTGGGGAACTTTTTTATTATTTCCACACAACAACTCTAAGTTATATTAATGACATAGTTCAATGTTGAACATGAGTGGTATGCATTCCCCTTTAATGAATGAACACTGGTGTGCTGATCTATCCGTCTGTCTAAGACTGCAGCACACTAGTACCAATACCCCAAGGGCACTCCCTCTCATGTACAGTACTACTGATCAAATATCAATACATACCAAAGAAAGAACCATGAATAACTCATGCAATATCAGGGAGCACTGACCTTGTGGCGTACAGTACAGCAGCTCGAGAAAAAGAAACATATCTCTAGCTTAAATTCCTACAGAAAACCATCTGCAGTGCTAGATTGCTCAAGAAAAGTACAAGAGATATAGACAACTAACAACCCAATTGTCATACACAAGACAAGCTAACACACTGGAGAAAAAACTGCTTTCACATCATGAACCCTAGGGAACAAAGTCTAATAGCCCAATGAGAAGAAACGCTCTGACAAAGATCAGATGAGCTGTCAGAGTAGCTGCTGTGGCTGTGTACTGAGTGTGTGTGCGTGCGTGCGTGCATGCGTGCGTGCAACTGTGCGTGCAACTGTGCGTGTAACTGTGCGTGCAACTGTGCGTGTAACTGTGCATGCAACTGTGCGTGCGTGAACACACTGTTGCTTTTCCTCTGCAACTACACTCTTTCAGCTGGAGCTGGCACAGAGAGAGAGAGAGGAGATGGAGAGGAAGGGTGTTAGAAAGGAGTGAATTCATGTAATGCGGCCCTCAGCCTCACATCCTCTACTGAGGCAGATGACAAGCTCTTTATAATGCCGCAGTTAAGTGGTCAGACAAGAACGAATGCTCCTCAAATTTTGGCTCTTTTGTGGGAAGACTGCACTGCACTAAGTTGTTTGGACCAAACTCATCCACCAAACACAGAACCCATTAAGACCTGACCAGGGATGTGCAGAGAATGCTAGAGAGGCAGGGGCTAGAAATCTCCTAAAAGGGCACTGTTGACCAAAACACCGAAAACAGTGGATCAACAAGTTCGTGCTGTGATACGTTGAGAGCTTTTAGATCAGCTATTTTCGGAGCGTGACCCCACACTCTTTAGAACAGATACTGAAGATGCAGAGTATAACATGGACCTTCAAAGAAATTCAGACATGTTCAAAAATAGCATGTAGTGACACGCTCTGAGCTTGTAGATCAGCTATTATTGAATAGCCAGTGCAAAAAAATGCTTTCCCGTTTTTAATGGATTAACGGCTGATGAGTTGATCTGGGTGCAAAGAAACCAAAACAGAGCGTAAAATCAGTGACCTCCTACGGCTCACAGAATTGTTACATCATTTATTTTATGAATAAATAAGGTTATGGGTGTGATAATTATTGTCCGACATTCGTCGTTGCCTAATATTGAAGGCAATAACAAATACTTATACGATAATCTCTCTACGGGTGCGTTTGGAAATACCGCACCGGAGCGCACTCGCCTATTAGTTTGCATTGCACAGTGCGATCAGTGCGCTATTTCCGAACACGCCCTACTGTATATAAAACTGAAAACACTATGCATTTGTCATTGTATCTCTGCTGTTGGGCAGAAACCAGATAACTATATACTGTATAGGCTTATATTATATACATATTTTTCAGGAAATTAAGAAAACCTTATATATATATTTTTTTAAGACAAAGCAAACTGCCTCATCAAAGTTGGTATTGTGATTTTATAGAATTATTGTCAGACACTTGCATATGTCAATATACTGTATCATCACCACTTTACCCCAATCCAGCTCAAATGTAGTCAGGAGGTTTTGTCCATCATTGATGAGAACAGCTGACAATGGATCTCCAAGCTGCACCACTGCAGGGGAGGAGAGAGGGCAACACCAGCTAACTCCACCCCCTCCCGGTGGAGTTAGCTGGTTTAGTAGACAGTTTGAGGATCCAATTTGGTTAGCTGGTTGTTAGCTGGTTTTGTCCAAGTGCTTTTTAATTGGTTCAATATTTGTTTAACCAACACACAAAAGGGGGGTTCAATAGCGTTCATTGACGAATAAATACATTTGAAAAAAGAAAACCCGGAAAAATGGAGTTAGCTGGTTTCTGCCCGACAGCGACGATATAATTAGAAAGGAGATATGATTACTCTTACCGATGGTGGTGATGACAGTGCCGGCAAAGAAAAAGGAGGAGCTGAGGTCCCACAGGCTTGTGTAATTGGATACCTTTCCTGTTGGGTTTACACCAGCGCGGACTGCTGAAACCACTTGCTGGAAACGACAGGGAAAGGGTTTAACATTTAAACAGAGGTATTCACACACATGCATACATTTGAAATGGTGATGTTGTCTTGATATGTCATGTGTACATAACTCTCCACCAATAGACTACATGCTCCTACTGTACATCGATGTTTAACTGTCCAAAAGTTCAGCACACAAACTATTGCAAAAACGACCTGCTGGTGGCGATATACAGTGATAGACCAATGTGAAAGGGGTGGTATTTCTTCTTGTGGGCATGTGCATGCAATGTTTCATCGGACAGAGCGTTCATGATTTGAGGCATTTTGTTAAAAATGAGCCAATCTTAGCCAATCAGTATGGAATCTGAAAAGTCTGACAGATACGTCTTGATCACATCAACTGATTTGCATTCCCAATCATTGGACAAAATGTATAGGAGTAATAAGAAAGAACTACGATTGTGCACACGCTGTGCACAATCACTGTGCACACACACTGTGCACACATACATGCCAGAGCAGAACCTCTGCCCCCACATTTTCTTTGCTTTGGAGTTGATTGGTATAGGAATGGAAAGTTGAGAATATGGGGACCTATTTTCGGCCGAAATTCCTATACCCTCTATTTGGGGATTTAGCAAGGGGCGTTCACGTGCAAAACTTGCTATCTTCGGACACCAGCCATATCCCAAAAACACCTGCACTACCCGTTACATTATGCATAGGTGTGGTTTGGGCGTTACATTGATAAACCAATCACCATGCCTTAAGAGAAGACTGCGCAAGCAATTATCCCTAGTGCAATCTTACACTCATCCTCTCTGCCATGGAAAAGTGAGATCGCCTTGGAATACAATAATATTTGATACACAGAATCATCACTCACACATTGCTGGTTATAGAAAACTTTAAATTAAAGCAATCTGCTTGTGTTTTTGATTAATTCAATTGATCTGTGTGGTTATAGCAAACGCAGATGAAACAGCATTGTATGTCTTTTCTTTGATAAGCTTAACTGGCAACGGTGGATAAAAACACAATGCTTTGACACAAGGAATTAACAGTCATACTTTTGTGGATTACAGTAAAATTGTAATGACAATCACAATCACTTAATTCTGAAGTACCATGGGTCTGTGCTACTCGACTCTGCACACTAAACACTACACACCCGAGGTTTGATTCCTATGCTCTAGTCTTAGATTACCTTTCAATAAAACCCTATTTGATAGACATATGTATCGCCTACATGTTACTGATTATGGAGAATGCTATAGTATTGTAATCCGCTGTTTATTTCCTACGCAATGGATACATTCAAACTGAAGCATATCATTTGGAGCAAATGGCATCGCGTGGCACAAATTGTCTTCATTGAATAGACTATTGTCTTATAAACACAATTGACACAAGGAATTGACACTGTCTGACTGTCACTTCTGCTGATTATAGAACATTTTGAATCACAGAGATTCATGGAGAATTAGGTAATATTGGTTTTACAATCCGCTATGTGCTTTCCCAAATGTGTGTGGGCAAGATAGCACTTTTAGGGATAATGCAACAACACGCGTACGGCCACACCTCCAGGTGCAAATAACGGAGTCTGCATAATGTATAGCAGGTAGTGCGGCCGTAAGATACCATTTAGGTACTGTACCAACTGCCTTGTGTGTAATTCACGGGTATAGCGGGTAGTGCGAAGGGGCAAGGCATTGGCAAAGATAGGGCCCATGGTATGTAGAGTTCAAATGTGACATGGGTAATGTCTCTGGCCTATCTGGCTTGCACCTGCAGGAAAAACGAAAACTGATTTGCTCTGGCCAAACAGGCTAGACCCAACAAGGGAGTTCTACAGAGCCTTTACCCTCTCTCTCTTCCCCACTGCTACCGACGGGTAGTAGCTGGCGGGAGCCGACTGAGCAAGTTTGGTCGAGACGACACGATAGCGTGCACACCAGCCATTCGACAACAGATTTTCGTCCACGCTTTCAAATGCTTACCGCTATACCGACATCAGTGTGGTGGGGAGCTACCTATAAAATGTGTTGTGTGGAGTACTGTTAATTCCCTTCCACTTTGAGGCTCCCTGAGGTGGGTTAATGAATATTAGTGAAAATCACTGAATAATCATTTAGTCAATTGTGGCAAATGTCAGCTCTCTCGAGAAAAAAAGGACAGCAGATTGAAAACGAATTAACATAAAACAAAGAAAACACCTTGCAAACACTTGGGGCCGGAAGGCTGACTAATCAATCTTTTCTGGACTCGGGGAAAAAAAAAGAAAGAAGAATCAGTCACACCTATTTATAGGAAACCGGTGTGTGATTACAGCAAAACACGGCAGGTGGTTGTACTGTAGTGATTAGTCTGGCCTAAGCAAATGGTTGGCATTATGTGTACGCTTGTGCATGTGCGTGCGTATGCGTGTGTGTGTGTGTGTGAGTGTCTCTCTCAAGGCAAACATGCTCACTTGCCCAGCAGAGCGTGACTACCTTAAATACCAGACAAGCAGCATGGGGGAGCAGCAGGGCAGTGTATGCATCCACTCAGACCTCTACTCTTATCACAGGAGTGTCTCCTGAGTGAAGCCGTCAGCAGGAGGCAGCAGAACACACGCACGCACGCACAAGCACAGCAGTGCACACAATACATGTGTATGCACACAATACATGTGTATGCACACTGTGTCCTAAGGAAAAGTACAGGGAACAGAGCCTCCATATCTGTCTCTGGATCCTGCAATCTAGAATCTATTACATTTAACAGCAAATGTAATGCCCGCACACGCACACACACACACACACCCAGAAGATTAGTTCAGTGTGAAGAGTGGGTGTGAACTAGTGTGTGACCAAAACAAAACAAGCCTTATGCTGTGCTCACAATAGCAAGCTATTTTTCTGTGGAAGTCAGCAGCATGCAGATAAAAATCGACGGCCGCCACTTGTCATGACGCGCTACAAAGGATAAGTTGACGTGTTATATTGTTTTTTTTACACTTCATTCAACCCTCCAATGATGCAGTGAATTAAGTGTCAATGTGTTGTGTGTTTTCGTTTCACCATTGTATTGTCTCTCCCCTTCTGTCCCTACAATTCCTGCTCTCTTCTGAAAATGGAAATCTACACAGTTGGTTCCCTCTTCTGCAGTATTTCACCCACCTTTTTTCATTTCATTTACTGTATGAAGTATGGCTTGAAGAACACTTCAACTACGGTTGAATGTAGCTGCACCAATTATCTTTTGTCGCTGCTGGTGGTAACGCAGCAATATAAGTACTCTCATTGACAAATGCAGTAGTTTTCTCTCGTATTCTCCTGAGAATAATGTGGAGAATATGTTTTGCAACCCTTGCAAATGTAATTGCTCTTTTCTTACTTCACCAGCATGTGGTATTGCTGGTCCACACTACGTATAGTCAGCAATTAACTGTTGGATGGAAGACTGAGGGGACGATGATTGATGGTCTTCTGCAAAATCCTGAGTGATCATTTATCTTCTATAATTTAACATAACCACTTGAGCCCTATTTCATATTCCGTTGCACGCCAGAAATAAGTTTTGATATATCAGGAGAACAACCTTCTGCTACAGAGGAGTCAGCAATACAAAAAACCTTTTATTTTTATTTTTAGTTTGTCCGCTTTTATTTGTGAAAACCCCGGCGGCACACAGGCACAGAGGTATGGTATCTTACTATCTTTCCACTACGGGCACAATCGTAACTAGACGAAATGAAAGCCTGGGTATCGAGGCTAAATCTTAACTGACCTTCCCTGACTCAGAGTCAGCAGCAATAATATCATGCAGGTGTGTGACTATAGTAACACACACCCTAGCCTCGGTACCAGGCTTTCATTTTTGTTGGTGCAAAAATTGAAAGCCTGGAGGAACGCATTGGCCGCTCTGGTCTAAAAGTGGGAGTTAACCCTTCCGGGTGGGCGTCGCTCCAAATGATGTGACGTAGCGCTGCACTAGGGGGGAGAGGAGGGGCCGGGGGTGACGGACAGATCGATGAGATCCAATCAGGGCGTGCGCAAATCTGAGCCGCGACCCGCCCCTCTAGACCAGAAACCTAACACGTTAGCTCAGGCTACACACACCCTGCTGATATCTGTAACATTACTCGTGGTTTGTGCACATAGTCGCAACTATGCTTAGTGCTTTGCTTACTTGTTCGGCATCAGGCAGGATGATTGTTTAGGGTTTGTATATGTTTTATTGTATAGGGTGTATCCATTTGTATACTTTTTATTCATAATTTATCGTGTTTTTATTGTGACGTTACGCTTCCTATGATTGCATCTTACTGTACTTCGAATGCCCTGTATCTCTCCACTACCGTGATCTTACTGTACTCCACTACCGTGGCGTCTAGGGGGGGCGTGTTCAGGGGAGTGAAGCTGCATGGGCAGGGAGGGTGATCTTGGTCAATACAGGCTAGGGCAGCACCTGTCAGTGGGGGGAGTGTGGAGCGGGAGGAGTCCTCCCAGTGGGGGCTCCTCTCTGGCAGAAGAGCCAGTAGGGTACAAGAGCAGTGGCTATACAGAATGGTGTGGGAAGAAATTAATTGGCGGTAAAATAATTGGCTACACCATTTTATTTTACAGATGGGGTGCCACGGTCTTTGTGTTTTATCGATTTTTCTGTCTAGGAGTTGATAGTACTTCATTAGACCCCTTGGTGTGGTTGTTCCCTTTCAGTAGCAATGCAGCAACAGGAAGACCCGTCACTACTGCAATGGGTGATTGAAAGATCACTGATCAGTAGTTTCCATATTGAATGGTGTTCACGTTGGTAGAAACGTTAACATGAGCGATCCTAAAACAAAATCAATTCATTCAGCACAGCTTTGATTTGATCCCTAGCAGTGCAGACAAGCAGCAAGTAACTAACTAATCAGACTCCCTGTAGTGACTCTTCAAAATAAGACTCACTAATAGTATCAGAGGAGAAGACACGGTAGTGTACGATTGAGGTTACTCAATATAGGTTTAATTTTGAATATTTGCAGTTGGAGAAATATCAAAACAAATCCATTCTCAACTAGATAAAGTGCCAATCGGCACAGGTCTCCACCAGGATTCTTCCTCAGCCTAGTGGGAATATGCGTGCACAGTTTCATCGCAATCGGACGCTGCGTTGAGGAGTTGTGGCCATTTGCTACTCCTGAAAACTGTAGGAGCCAATCGTGGCCAATCAGGATGGAATATGAGAAACAAAGCTGTCTTGATCACATGACTATGGAGATCATGTGTAGCGATTTGCGTGAAATGTGGATAAAATCTGAAGGAGTAATAATAGAAAATGTGTGGGCCTCCTGGTGGCGTTATAAAGAGCAGATGTGAAAAATTCCAGACAAAGGTTTTTCCTTGGCCTCTAGGGAGTTGGCATACAAAGTTATCCACAGATCCGTGCAGTTAGAGGTAAAAACACTTTTCGGCCAGTTATAGCGCCACCTTGAGGCTGAGTTGAAATTGTTCATGTGGCATTTCGTCCTGGGCCTAGTGGGAATGTGGGTGCACAATTTCACGGAAATCACGCGATGTGTTCATGATTTGCAGCATTTTGTTTGAAACTGAGCACTCCTGTGAACTTTGGAAGCCAATGTTAGCCAATCAGGATGGAGTCTGAGAAATCTGAAAGACCGGTTTCGTTGAATGGCTCTAGAGAGACTGTGTACCAATTTGCGTGATGTTGTGACAAAATGTGTAGGTGTACTGTGCACAAAGCGGCCTCCTGGTGGCGCTATAACAGGCCGTTCTGGAAAGTTTGGAGCAGAGGTTCATCGTTGGCATCCAGGGAGTGTGTGTGCAAAATTTGGCATCGACCGGGTTAACGGTGGCCGAGATTAGCTGCTCACGGACGGACGGACGGACACACGGACACACGGACGGACGGACACACGGACGGACGGAGTGCAAAACATACTCTCCCCCTAGGCCTTCGGCCTGGTGGAGACAATGAATGAATGAATGAATGAATGACTAGGACAGGTGGTCATATAGGAGGAGGGACTGGATAAGGTGGGTGGTGCTAAGGTTAAATCCAGGTATACTTAATTAACTCAACTGGCGGCCACGTCTACATAAAAACATACTTTTAAGGATTACTATACCCTTTTCAGACAAAATTGTTCCTCCTTATATAATATAATAATAACATCTGATGATCATGGGGTTTTTTATTGGGGGGGGGGATAAGAAAGATAATTATTGCTATCTAGCTCTGGCTCCTTTTAATCAGTTCTATTATGTTACAAATCAACATGGCAGGAATATAAAACAGCACACATCGCTGTCCATGGTCCTGAACCAGCGTGCGCACACACACACACACACACACACACACACACACACACACACACACACACACACACACATCTGCCATTTTCTCTTTCAGTGTGTCACCAGTGGGTAACTTAATAAGCCATAACTCTAAACCACAAAACCTAAACTCTAATTGCCTAGTCATCTGTCTTTGGAACCATGGGAAGAATTCTAAGAACACACACACACACACACACACACACACACACACACACACACACACACACAATTAACAGTAGGGCCGGGGAAGCATAATTTTGCGTCACACCGCCCACACACTCCAGGCATACAGCGACTTGGGGTCGTTACAAAGTCAGGGAGCTGTCCGTTTCGATTCGTCAAGCCCAGCAAACGGGGATAGAGTACTCTCCATTAACCTGTGTGCAACCCTGAGACTGTTGGATGTGATTAGGCTACATGGGGCAGTGTGCGTGCAAGCAGAAATCGGCGAATAATGGATGGGAAACAGCGGAGCGAGGCGATAATGTAGCGACACCCATGATGCAGCAGACCTGTGACATGAGAGAGGCCACTGGCCGGAGGGATAAGGCTTGATAAGATATGATGAGCATAAGAAATGCAGGGGTCATGAATAGCTGCAGTATACAGTGCATGATGCTAATGTAAGTCATCCGCTCAGGTTGACACGAGATCATTAAAAAGCATGCACACACACACACACACACACACACACACACACACACACACACACCCCTTAAATCGTTTTTGACATCCTGAAATAAGCTCATTCAGGAAAACACACGGATGGCTTCCGTCTGCTTCTTTGTTTTCCACAGCCTAGTAGACGTACTAATGCAGAATTCTGGAATTCAACTCAATGCGACCGTGAAAACCGATAAGATAATCTGAAGACTGTCTCTTGGCCGAGATAAACGATTAGACGTGAGGAGAGAGACCGAATTCCCGCTCGAGCTTTCCACATCACACACTCTTTTAATTGCTCCCTTTGAGGGAACGTCTCTTTTCAGTCCTCGGCTCAGTTCGAAAGCATTGGCTTTTGATCATTGGGAGCATGCCAAAGGTATATGTGCATGTATACTGTATTACACAAACTGTACACGTATGTATGTATGTATGTATACTATGTATGTATGTGCGTGCGTGCGTGCGTGCGTGAGATAGTGAAAGTGGGCAACACCTGTGTTGGGGCTGTGTGTGCATCAATAAATCATCAGAAAAAGACATGGGGCTCCATCTTGCGCCACCCTTATCCCTAAACTTATTTGCCATTTTTTACTATTTTGAAAAACATCTTAAAACACCGGTAGTTCAACTAACCGATCTACATCGAGACGTTGTGAGCTTGTAGATCGGCTATTTGGACTATTTTTAACCCATTCTGACCGGGCACCCATTTTGGTGTTAGCATCATGTTATGCTTTATGTATTGAAAAATAGCAGATCTACAAGCTCATATCGCGCCACCGAGTGGCGCGATACGAGCTTGTAGGTCTGCTATTTTTGAATAATCGAAGAACGACTGACATTTTTATAGAATCTGATCTCAGGTCAGAATGGGTTCATCAGACCAGTGTGTGTCCGGCGGAAACCTCGTATGAATCTGATCTCAGGTCAGAATGGGTTAAAGGGGTAGTGATATTTTCACTACTTTTGTGTAATGCAGTATAAAACAGGGGATTATCTGAATTAACTTTACTCAACAGCACAGTATAGTGTGATCCTAGTCATTCAAGTCTGGTATTACTTACTTGGCCAAGCAAGTATACAGTACAGCAAGTTAACGTTTTGCGAGTGCGTGGTGAGATCAGCACCACAAGGAAGCTCCATCTCTCCCATTCCTGCAGGATGCTACGATTGTCCCGCCGTCACACCTTCACTGTTTCTGAAGATGCATGATGAAAAGCACTGGTGGTATCTCACAGCTCGCAGCCGCGGAAAAAGACTTTTGCCTGCGGCTAGGACAATATCGAAAAAACTAAAACTAAAAAGAACAAAGGACAGAAACTGCATTCAAACTACTGAGCAGTTGCACATAAGGTTACTTTCACAATAGATACTGATACTGTAGGTAGAACTTTATTTATCCCATGGGGGACGTTCGGTTTCCAGAGGCAGCATTGCAGTTAGAGTGCAGATACAGAGGAAAAAGGTATGCATAGGAAAAGCATTCACGAGTCGACGTGGACTGGGGGAGTGGAGAGTCGCCGCACCGGGCGAGAGCACGGACGGCCCCGGCTGAACTATGACTCCATTTAAGGCAACAATATAATTTCAACGCAACACGGTTTGCTTTGAAAGCAGCTCTCACCAGATTAATCCTTTCCCTGAGAGTGATAAAATGTTTCTGCAAATTAGCTCACAATAGATAGTGAAGGCTCGACAGTTAATATTATTTTTTTTACATGTCTACTCACTGCCGGTTCTGTGTCAATCTCATTATCTGCAGTAATGTTTACTGAGTGACTGTGTAGTCAAGTGTGTACCAGGCTACCAGCTGCTGTGCCTTCTCAACATAGAGCTTCTACCTCATTTACCCCAATTATTTGACTATTATTATCCAAAATCGTGTTCGGCATTAAAATAAATTATAAGCTGGCAACGGTTGAGCTCTACCCCCAAGGCTGATGCCAAATCTACTGCTGAGACCTTTTTTACGTGCCACAAAAATTGCAATCAAACCTCCTGATGTCCCAAACATTATATTAGGAAGATATTCATCATTGAATCGACAGAAGAAAGAAAAAGTAAATCCTTGATCATTTTTAATCACCTGCCCATTTTAATGTCACCTGCCCAGCACATTGAAATAAAATGAGATCTACGACTCCATAAGGGGGAACATTGTCACACCCACCACTTCTCCCTATACCCCACGCTGCCAGTCAGATCATAGACTCTGTTGATTCAGTCAGTCACACTTCAATTCAAGTTACTGTCCTGTCACTATTCTTGTATGTTTCCCTGTGCCTACAGCGAACCACAGAGCAGTCAGTGTGCTCGAAATGTCACTCACTCAGGTGGTGCCAAAAAATAAAGTCATTGAAGGCAGCTAACAATGTGCAAACTTGTATTTTTCTTTGACCTACAGCTAACCTGACTCGTGACTCCAGACTCTGTCCCTGGGTCTCCTACCTTGCCTGTTCATTACTATGTCTTCTCAGCGATCATCCTCGGTAGTCATTACCACCATAGAAAGTCATGTCTGCTAATGCATGTACTGCATGCCCACCCTATGTCAGCAGAAGCAGGAGGTCTCTCCACAATTCAAATAATCATAACTCACTGAATTGTCAAACTTGTTAACAATGTCAGACATGTAGGCTAGTTTAAGATAAGACAGGGTAGGCGACCTTTGGCCCCGGTGTCCGGGGCACAAAGGAGGGTGATCACCGGTACACTGGCATAAGTGTGAGAGAGAGGATTTTTGGTTTAAATAAACAATAAATAATATATATATATATATATATATATATATTTATATAGCTGATATATAAATATAGCTGAGTGTAAGCAGTGATAAGACAGGTCAAGCCATAAAAGTAATAAAGCAATAAAGAAAAAAGGTATAGATATAGACAATGCCTGTCTTCTAATTAGTAGCGAAATACTACTTGATACTCAAGATAGCTTGATAGTAGCTCTGGTCCATAGCTCTAATGCGCGCATTAGAGCTATGTTACTATCAACTATCAACAACCGCTCGCATGAATGCAGACCAGCTCTTTGGCGTAAATAAAAAGAACGTTTTTGCTACTCACCAAAACAAAGGCGAGTTGTGTCATTAGAAAGCCTACTTTCCTTAGTGGACGCACTCTGAGCCCCCCACCACACGTATAAACTGTACTTTTTGGCAGGGCCGGATCTACCATATGGGCACTTTGGGCACGTGCCCAGGGGCCCTTGGGCACCAGGGGCCCCTCAAAAAAAAAATCTGAATGAAATAAATGGTGTCTAAAAAGATTAGTGTTTTATTGTTGCATTTGTTGGTGAGAAGGGCAGCTGAAAAGTGCAAATTGTGTGTGTAAAGCAGCAACAATGCGCTAGATTGGCTGTCACTCTGGAAGGGGGGTAGGCGACCGGAAATAGGCCAATATAAGGGCATAAAACCGCCCCAAAACGGCTCCAAAAAACAGCAAAAATGTTGCGCGCGGGTGAAGGGGGGGGCCCTTCGAGCTTCAGTGCCCAGGGGCCCTCAGAGGTGTTAATCCGGCCCTGCTTTTTGGCCAAAAGGGGATTTTGTTTCCACCGGAGAAATATATATTTTTTTAGTTACTCCGCTGCGCCCTCTATACTGATATTGCCCAGAGAACTGCCTCATAGAGAATATTTTTCCTCCGGTGAAAAGAAATCCCTTTCTGGCCAAAAGGTACCGTTTATATGTGTGGTGGGGGGCTCAGAGTGCGTCCACTAAGGAAAGTAGGCTTTCTAATGACACAACCCGCCTTTGTTTTGGTGAGTAGCAAAAACGTTCTTTTTATTTACGCCAAAGAGGAGAGGCTGGTCTGATTTCGATTTGAGATTTAAAACGGAAAGTCCCATAGCCTTACTGCGCAGGGCAGAATCGTAGAAGCAGTAGAAGGCTATGGAACAGAGCTAGCTTGATAGCTACAATGACTGCATTAGGACTAACAAGTAATGTTATATAGAGAGGAGTGATGTCATACTCTTCCAAATTAACAATTATAGGTTGGAGACTGGAGATGATGTAATTTTTTTGTTACCTCCACGAATCAACCATGCATTAGCAGCAGGGCCCAGACTGGAATAGAAATGAGATTTCAAAGGTGGAGGGGGCTACGGAAATCTTTTATGTTGCTTTTTTTTACGTCAAAAAAGTGGATACAGTATATAGAGCAGATAATATAATTCATTCATTGGGAGATCTAAAGGTCAGAGATCCTTTGAGGAATGACTGTGAGCTTCAGTTCTTGAGCGATTCCCATGACCCTCTACCATATTGCCGGATTTCGTGGAAAACGACAGCAAAGAACTGCCAAAACTGGGGCCCAGACTGGAATAGAAATGAGATTTCAAAGGTGGAGGGGGCTACGGAAATCTTTTATGTTGCTTTTTTTTACGTCAAAAAAGTGGATACAGTATATAGAGCAGATAATATAATTCATTCATTGGGAGATCTAAAGGTCAGAGATCCTTTGAGGAATGACTGTGAGCTTCAGTTCTTGAGCGATTCCCATGACCCTCTACCATATTGCCGGATTTCGTGGAAAACGACAGCAAAGAACTGCCAAAACTGGGCTCTTCACCCTTCTGGCTTGACCTCTAAAAATAAAAATAAATGCAGTCCCTCACTTTTGTACCTACTGTATGTAAATTACATCCTGCACATAATTCTACATTCATTAAAACCCTGAACTCTGACTCGGGGTCGGGGGGGCGAGTCTGGGGGATAGGTGGGTTATTGCTCCGAGTCTAATAGCCCCCCCCCCCCCCCCCCCCCCCCCCTTGAAATCGCATTTCTATTCCAGTCTGGGCCCTGCTGCTAATGCAAGGTTGATTCGTGGAGGTAACAAAAAAATGAAAATCATCTCCAGTCTCCAACCTACAATGTGAAAGAAAATATTTTAAAAAAGGGAAAAGTTTATATACAGTAAGTGAACAATCAAAATATGTGCTGCCATTAAAATGAACTAGACCTGTACGTGCCCGTCGCAGTCGGCCACCGGCCTACTTGGGAACCTAATGATATACGTTGTCATAGCACCCGTTTTAACTTGGGAACCTAATGATATACGTTGTCATAGCACCCGTTTTAACTGTCAGCCAGTGTCCCACATGGAGATCTGTGTATGTGCCTGTGCCCACTGGCAGAGCCAGTGGGCACAATCTACTTTCATACATAGTAAGAGTATGGCTACAAAACATAAAAAGTCTCAGGTACTTCTTTAAAACGTAGGCATATTTCTTGCAATGGAGTTACGGCAAGCTTCCCTACATAATATGAGGGTGGTGTTGACATGCGGCCACCTATTTATGTCTAAGGCCATTACGCCCTCGCCTAGGCCTACTCCATCCCTGGCTTTCCGCACTACTGGATTCCACTCAGCCTTGGCTACCTGCCATTACTTTCTGACCGGCTACGTTACGTACCTGCCTCTGTGTCCTGGCCTGCACTTGGGTTCAATATATTAGCCTTAAAAAGTCTAAGGTGGGACCTGCCATGTTTCCTCTGATCATAACTTTGTGCATCTGTGTTAAAAAGACAAGTGAAAGTCTGGCTGAGAATAGTTCCGCTTCCCTCTAGGGGTGTTTCAATTGCACAGACTGGTCAGTGTTTCAGGAGGACTCCTCTGTGACAGTGATGAACATACAGATGTGTACATCTCCTTTTATAAGGACGGATTCCAACAAAGTTTCATCATTCCTAACACCAAACCATGGTTTTCCCAAAACATTAAACGGTTTGATAAAAGGAAAAATGATTTTAATGCAGGTGATTACGGGGTGAATTAAGGACTGAAATAAAAAAAGTGTAAACTGTGGTACTGAAGCAGAGTTCAGAAAAGAGCTTTGAATGAATTTAACGAGGATTACGAGATAATGGCTTTTACTGGATTTTACTGCACTGCATGAGATAAGAAAGAAATAGCACTGCCTCTCCAGTATTTAAGACTGATGTGAAGCATGTGAAACCTCTTCAGGTGAGAGCTCATAGATTGATGTGAAGCATGTGAAACCTCTTCAGGTGAGAGCTCATAGATTGATGTGAAGCATGTGAAACCTCTTCAGGTGAGAGCTCATGTCTTGATATCATCTGTGGCCAGGTAAAGACAACTTGTACAGACAACTCTGTACTCCGTTTACACAATATCTTAACCC